>NC_059273.1:5052500-5122500 GCF_017591435.1 Portunus trituberculatus
TCCCTCTCTTCCTCCGTCTCTATTCTGGTCCTTAGTAACGGCTGGAGGAGGACGGGGAGGAGGAGAAACAAGAGTCGTCAGTCTCTCCTGCTATTTACTCTCTCCTTCTCCTCCTCCTCACCTCTCAGTTACCTCCCAGCAACATCACATTCTCTCCCTCTTCATTACCTCCTTTTAATCGTGTCTACATCTTCCCTCACCGCCTCAAAAGGAAGCACCGCCCTTCCTCCACTTCCCTCCATTCCTTCTCTCCCGGAAGTGAGGGTATGTGCCACTCAGGGAAGGTAAGGAGGGAAGGAAAGAGAAGGAAGGAGGGAGATAAATGGTGAATCTCCTTGTGGAATCTCTTAACTTGAAACTAGAGGCTTAAGATTATGTGGGTAACAGTACAGTTTTATACGAGGGGACAAGGAAAGACTGACAGAGAAGTGGTTTGAGTGTGTAAGAAAACAGAGACGAGGATTCTGAAGTGATATTCCCGGCAGGAGAAAAGAGGGACAATTTATGGATGCAGTGAAAGACATGTTTGTAATGAGTGCCAGGTGGCTAGAGCGAACCAGGAGTAGATGCAAGGAGTGTGTAAGGAGGAGGATGCTGAAGAAAGAGAAGACGTAATAGATGGTTGATCAAAAAGCCGTGTTTGTAATTGGTGAGAGTAATGAAGGCGCAGAAAATCGAACGTGCTAGGGAAGGAGGATTTACTAAAATGACCTATGACGAGAGGAACGCAATGCTAAAAAAAAAAAAAATAAATAATAATAAGCTCAGAGACTAATACAACATAAAATAGCAACATAAAAGATCAGTTATCAACACAAGGCAACTCCCTCACCTATACCTCTAAAACGTGTGATGATATTCTTTATGCAAGAGGGGGAAATCAGACCAATGGCAGCAAAAACGATTAAACTAAAAGGTCCACTCAGATGCCAGTTTCCGAGCAGGTCCGAGAGAGTACATATGTAAGCCTTGTAACTTCTATATTCTAAAATTTTACATCATCATCAATCCCATTCGAATTCCATACATCACTAGAGGATTAAGTCAAGGTTAGGAGTTTATGATGATAGTTTTCTTTATCAGGACGTTGTACATCATCTAATTACTCATCCAACATAACTCTGCCCTATTTACTCTATTCACACTGACTGATAAAGGCCTGGATCAGGTTTGGAAGCTGTCCGCGGCACTGAATGGCGTATGTATCGTCTCGTGTGACCTCACAAGTAAACAAACCAAAATGCCAACAAACCAAGAGGCGCCGCGGATGCTGTTACCATAGACCGAGAGAGAGAGAGAGAGAGAGAGAGATAGTCTTATGGAGCCGCTACAAGGCATCCAAGTATTCTAACAAGCTTTCTTTCTATCCTCATTCTTTGGCTTCCTTCTTCCTTTTCTTTGTTGTTACTAAGGCACGTTATTTCACTGAGTAACCTCTATTTTTACTGAGCAGAATTAAAACAGCAGGCACAAGGACTAGAAAATGAAAATAGATAAATAAAAAATAAATTACTAAAAAATAAATAAATAAATAAATCACATCTCTATATTTGTCACTGATGCTTTTCGATTTGTAACCCTACACCGCGACATTTAAGACTGAAGAGACGCTAAAGAAGTTAAAATATACAGTAAACCTTCACCATAACACTGAATGAAGCCTCTATATGACCTAAATTACTGTAAACTTGCAGTAAGACACCACAGTAGATTGCAGAGGTGTTACAGCAATCAATATAGTATACCGAGATCTTGCTCTTTAATTCTCTTTAAGACTAAGAGAAGATAGCATTTAAATCGTCCTGCAAACACATAACATCACTATAGTAAGAGAGAAGCCTCCACAGCAGCTAAACCATACAATAATCCCCTTACTATAACACTAATTTAACCTGATAAGACGATTTAGTCACCAAATCTGTAAACTTCCTCCATCACATAAAAAAGAACTTAACCCTTCAGTACTGGGACGCATTTTTTCCATGAGTTTTGGTTATAATTAAACGATTCTATTTAAATTAGGAAGGGTCTATGGAGGTGAGAAGATTAATACCTAAAGTCTTCACTATTTTGATCCTCACATAAGTTTCTGAAGCTGAATAAAACCACTAAATAGTAAGTAGAATAAATATTAAAAACCCTTCAGTACCGTGACAGTTTCCCTATTCATTCTGGTTACTACTTGTTGATTTTGTACAGCTTCAGAAACTTACATGGGGGTTAAAATAGTGAAGACTCTGCCCATTAATCTTCTGACCACCATAGACCCTTCCTAATGTCAATAAAATCGTCTAATCACAGCAAAAGTAAAGGTAAAAATGCGTCGCAGTACTGAAGGGGTTAAGATTACGCCACAGAAGACTAAATTCAACTGCAAACCTCCACTATATCAACATTTAAGCCACGATAATCCAAGGGGTGAGGAAACGAGAGGCGCCAGTAGCTCCCCCACTTATCAATAACCAGGCTGCCGGAGACGTGAGCGCGAGTGGAGAGGAATGAACGGGAAGCAACGCGAGGGAGGGAGTCTGGGGCGGAGTTGCGACAGATTGGGAAAGTTTGTGTTTCTAGCGATGAATGGCGGTGGTTGTGGTGATGGTGGCGGTGGTTATAGTGATGATGGCAGTGGTGGTGGTGGTTGGAATGAGAGGAGAAGGAGGATGTGAGGAAGGGATATGAAGGAAACTAGGACGAAGAAACAAGGAGGTGAGGATAGATATAAGAGATAAGGAAACATATAGATATAGTAAATATACAAAAAATGCCATAGAAGAGAGAGAGAGAGAGAGAGAGAGAGAGAGAGAGAGAGAGAGAGAGAGAGAGAGAGAGAGTAGTCATTTCCGTCACTTCAGCTCTTACCGGTTCACTTCTGAGAATAAACGAGTGGTGACCTGAAAGACTAAGGAGGAGGAGGAGGAGGAGGAGGAGGAGGAGGAGGAGGAGGAGGAGGAGGAGGAGGAGGAGGAGGAGGAAGAAGAAGAGGGCATCTTGCTTTACATCTGCCGCAGAGGTCAAAAGTCAAAACCTCTTGCAAAATTAGAAAGACCTCGATCAATTTCGCTGAAGTCAAACTCAATTTTTAAGGGTATTTTTATAGTAGTAGTAGTAGTAGTAGTAGTAGTAGTAGTAGTAGTAGTAGTAGTAGTAGTAGTAGTAGTAGTAGTAGTAGTAGTAGTAGTAGTAGTAGTAGTAGTAGTAGTAGTAGTAGTAGTAGTAATAGTATAAAAGGGATTGCAACTAGTACTATTACTACTACTATTAGTCTATTACTACTACTACTACTACTACTACTACTACTACTACTGCTACTACTACTGGTACTACTACTACTACTACTACTACTACTACTACTACTACTACTACTACTACTACTACTACTACTACTACTACTACTACGACGACGACGACGACGACGACGACGACGAAGACAACAACTACATCAATTACTACAAGAAGAACAAGACACGAAAAGAACACCATTACAACGAACCGATGAACAATAGGAAAAGTAGCAACACACACACACACACACACACACACACACACACACACACACACACACACACACACACACACACACACACACACACACACACACACACACACACACACACACACACACACGCCCGGTAGCTCAGTGGTTAGAGCGCTGGCTTCACAAGCCAGAGGACCGGGGTTCGATTCCCCGGCCGGGTGGAGATATTTGTGTGTGTCTCCTTTCACGTGTAGCCCCTGTTGACCTAGCAGTGAGTAAGTACGGGATGTAAATCGAGGAGTTGTGACCTTGCTGTCCCGGTGTGTGGTGTGTGCCTGGTCTCAGGCCTATCCGAAGATCGGAAATAATGAGCTCTGAGCTCGTTCCGTAGGGTAACGTCTGGCTGTCTCGTCAGAGACTGCAGCAGATCAACCAGTGAAACACACACACACACACACACACACACACACACACACACACACACACACACACACACACACACACACACACACTACAGGAAATGTCAACACACCACAGTTTCAAGTACAACATTCAAATTAGTGACATAACCTTCTCTGCGTATTTTCACAAGGGGACATCCTCACTTTCATATAAGGAGCCTTACTCAAGTTTCCAAAACCTGCAACACGACAACTATGACAGAGAAAACACACACACCGACTTGAATTTTTCTAGATACTTTCGAATTTTCCCTCTTGATCTATGTCGGTTTAATTTCACCGTATTTAGTCAGTAAGTAGAATTAACCCTGGAGCACCAAAAGGATAGTAAATTAATGATAATAATAAAAATAATAACAATAATAAATAAAGGTTCATTGGGATGAGAGTCACACGACAGAACACCCAAATTATGATGATTAAAATTGAGATAATACGCCGGAAGTTTCAAGGAACGTTTCCAGTGTTATAACAAGAAGAAAGGTCATGAGGGGAGGGAGGAAAATGAGAAGGAACTGAAGGAGAAAGGATACGTGTATACAAGCATGTTTTCTTTCACTGCTATAAAAAAATACTTCAAAATATCAAAAGTTCGCTGCCTGTATGAAACGAAGAGAAGGGTGAAGCGAAAAGAGTGACGCGTGAAGGAAAGACAGAAGGAAAAAAAAACGAGAAAATGTATACAAGCATGTCTTCTTTCACTGCTAAACGGAGAGACTTCAAAATGTCACAAGTTCGCTGCCTGTATGAAGCAAAAAGAAGAGTGAAGCGAAGAGTGACGCGTGAAGGGAAGACAGAAAAGGAAGAAACGAGATGATGTACACAAGCTTGTCTTTTTTTTTTCATTGCTATAAGGAGATATTTCGAAATTCCAAAAGTAAAGTGCCTGTATGAAGCAAAGGGAAGGGTAAAACGAGAAGAGTGATGCGTGAAGAGAAGACAGGAAAGGAAGAAACAGGAGAGGAAAGGATACGTGGTGCAGGAGTGAAGTGTGAAGGGAAAACAGAAGGGTAAGAAGCAAGAGAGGAAAAGATACATGGGACTCGAGTGAAGTGTGAACGGTAAGAAACAAGAAAAAGATATATGAGACTCAATCTGAAGCAAGATGAGTGACGCGTGAAAGGAAGACGGAAGGGGAAGAAATACGAGGGAAGAATGCGTGGGTGGGACTGAACCTAACCCTAAAAAACGTACTCGCACACACACCAAGCCCGTGCCATCACCCCAGACACCCACGAGCCGCGCCCCGGTGACCATGTAAGAGTGTGTACCCTGACGGAAGCACGTGGGCGTAGAGGAGCAGCAGGAGGAGGAGGAATACGAAGATGACGATGAAAATGAAGCTCATGCACGAGGAGGATGTGCATGACGATATGGAGAGGAAGAGGTTGTGGAGATGGTGATGACTATGAAAGAGAAGGAAAACTAGGGAAGAGAAACAACAGACCTTGATGTCCTTAGTAGGGTGTCTGCTGAAATAGTCAATATTCACTAGTAGAAGAAACAAGATAGTCAAGTAGAGAAGAACAGAGATAAGAGAGAAAAAGATGATGATGATGGGAGGAGGACGAGTGGGAGGAAAGGACAGGACGGGCCCATCTGTCACCTTCGAGAATAGCGGTGATGACAACGGAACGGAGCCAGGTCAGAGCATACGGACTAGCCAGTGTAAGTCTATACTCCCTATACACTCACGGCGTCCATCCATCATCCCATTGTGCCAGATACCGTGATAGCAGTCAGCAAAACAAAGACAACGATAGAGGGTCGAAATGCGCACTGTACGTAATAACAGCTGATCACGTAACAAAAACTATTCAGGCCTTACGTAACGAATATAAACAGCAACGCAACATGACCTTGGAACCAGTTACGAACATAGCGCACAGAGAACAAAGAACAAGAGAATCGCTATGCGCAATGAAAATATAAGAGTAACCCTAAAAAAAGTACCAAATTATAACTATTTACCATAAACTATGAAACTTAAATATGGCAAAAATAACGGGGACTAAAACGAAGATTCAAGTAAAGAGAAGATCGGGAAGCGCAATGGAGATAGAGATAACAGCATAAAAAAAATAACAAGATATAAATGCAAGAAAATGAATAGATAAATAAACTAACGCGACATTACCAGAATTCCCTCTTGAAAAATAAATGTACCACGAATAGCAAAGAAAAACAATGCGTACTGACGGAACCAGCAACAACACAAACTCAGGAACTACCAGAATAACAAACACGAAATTAATATACACACAGAAAAATAAAGCAAAATAAATCTAGTAGAAATTTTAACAACAGACAGTAAACAAGAACAAAAACAATCTCAGCTGTGCACTGGAAACCCTGACACCACCACCAGTAACACCAAAATGACACACGGAAGAAAATGTACACCGGAATATCTAAGGAAGAAGAAAAAAAGTGAACCCAGCACAAAATATAACAACAATCAGGAAACAAGAAAAAATAATCTCATCAGTCCACTGAATAGCCTTACACCAGCAACGGTAACAAAAAAAGAAAATAAAACGTGAAGAAGTACACCAGAATACCTGAATAAAGAGAAAAATTGGAACCTAGCAGAAAATATAACAAACAGTACACAAGAATAAAAAAAAAACAAAAATCTCTACTGTCCACTGAACACCCTGACACCACCACCACCAGTAACACCACCAACAACACCCGGAAGTATACCAGAATGCCTTACTAAAGAGAGAGAAAAAAAGCGAACCTAACAGAAAATACAACAAACAATAAACAGGAAAAAAAAAAAAATCTCAAATGCCCACTGAATACCCTGACACCACCACCGCCAGTAACACCACCAACAACACCCGGAAGTATACCAGAATACCTAACTAAGAGAGAGAGAAGAGTGAACCTAAGAGAATATATAACAGTAAACACAAACAAATCTCAAATGTCTACTGAATACACTTACACCAGCAACACTAACAAAAAAAGAAGAAGAAAATGTGAAGAAGTAAACCAGAATACCTAACTAAGAGAGAGAAAAAAGAGTGAACCTGGCAGAAAAATATACCAACAATCAGTAAAATATATATAAAAAAAAAAAATACCTTGACACAATCAGCGCCAGTAACACCAACAACAACCCACGCAAGAAGTACACCAGAATACCAAACTAACGCCAGTATTCAGAAACGCTTTGCTCTCTCACCACTACCATTTTCCAAGGCCACAGAGATGATTAGCGCGGTTTTCAAGAGTGTTTCTCCAGTTAATAATGCAGAAATCTTGTCATTCTGCCTCTGAAACCATAAAAACACCTTAAAAAACTCGTGTAAACTTATATAAACTGAAACAGTGGAGGTGAAGCACGGAAGAGTTTGAGAATACGAGTCTAATTAGCACAATCATCACACCACCACCTACCTACCTTTAGCCAGTCGCGCACCCAGGTTACGTGCGGCTTGGGCTCCCCTGCCACCTCGCACTCGATGACCACCAAGTCGCCCTCCTGAACTTCCACGGCCCGGGGCTTCCTCACAAACATGGGCTTCTTGCTTGGCCTGCCGCGGGACACAAGGAGATGATTAGGTGAGGTGACGGTGTTGGGGCAGAAGGAGGGAGGGAGGGAGGGAAGAGAGGGGAAGAGAGGAGGGAAGAAAAGAAAGAAGGAAGGAGGGAAGGAAGGGAAGATAAATGATAAATAGGATGAGAGAAGATATACATTAATAGATATATAGACAGATAGATAGACAAATACAGTTTTATAGATACTGATAGATAGATGAACAGACAGACCAGAGACAAATCTATAGATAGACTGATTGAGAGATACAGACAGAAATACATACATACATAGTACATGCATACACACATAAAACGGCAAGAATGTAGGTTGAGAGGAAGACAAAAGCGAAGAAGGAAACAAGAAAACAAATAAGGGATAAACGAATCACATTTTTATCAGGTTTCTCTCTCTCTCTCTCTCTCTCTCTCTCTCTCTCTCTCTGTGTGTGTGTGTGTGTGTGTGTGTGTGTGTGTGTGTGTGTGTGTGTGTGTGTGTGTGTGTGTGTGTGTGTCAATCTTGTTTCCACTATAATAAGTTGAGTTTAAAAGCAAATAAAAACACAAAATACCACACTTTTCATGTCACAGAATAAGTTACCTGATCTGCCTTCACCTGTGTCACCTGGCCTGCTTTAACCACACATGCCTTACAACTCACACCTTCACTATATAATCCTCGTCTATATAATCAGACCAGTTCACACCTCGTCTATATAATCAAACCAACTTGGGACCAACACTTCACCTTATCCTTGTTTCTTCCTTTGTGTTTCCTTGTGAACCTGTTACCTCACTAGTTTGTCTTACCATTCCCCACTAGTACCCATCTTACTCACCCCCACATCCTGCCTACTCCCTTCCCCACATCACCACCACCACAACCACAACCACGACCCAGTTATGTGTGTCAGCCACTTCAGACCTCTCAGTCACTCACTCCCGCCCACACACACACACACACACACACACACACACACACACACACACACACACACACACACACACACACACACACACACACACACACACACACACACACACACACGTACACCTAATCCTTCTCGAATGACTTATAAGAAGCACTATTGCAATGCCAGAAAGATGAGGAGGAGGAGGAGGAGGAGGAGGAGGAGGAGGAGGAGGAGGAGGAGGAGGAGGAGGAGGAGGAGGTGGTGGTGGTGGTGGTGGTGGTGGTAGAGGAGGAGGAGGAGGAGCCAACACGAGTCTCTCTCTCAGTGACATCCTTGTGGAACGAACAAGGACATCACTGAAACACGAGACTGATAAACACGAGGACTTGGACAGACTGTGGCTACCTCCCTTATTCCTGCTCTTCCTCCTTATCCACACTGTTAGAGAGAGAGAGAGAGAGAGAGAGAGAGAGAGAGAGAGAGAGAGAGAGAGATTCTATATGTAAATACTTTAGTTTACACATGGTCTCGTAATCCAGGCGTCGCGTGTTCGATCTCCACAGAGAGTACCTTACGAGGGCGAAATTTGAGTCGATTGGATGAATGACAAGCCACGCCTCGGAAAGTCAAGGACACGTAGACCATATCAGTGGCATTAAATTAGTTCGTGTGATGAAGGAGGGTTACATAATTCTCTCTCTCTCTCTCTCTCTCTCTCTCTCTCTCTCTCTCGTTCACTGACTCCCTACCTTCTTTCCTTCATTATGAGAACGTGTCTGTGTGTGTGTGTGTGTGTGTGTGTGTGTGTGTGTGTGTGTGTGTGTGTGTGTGTGTGTGTGTGTGTGTGTGTGTGTGTGTGTGTGTGTGTAAAAGGGGAGACAGGAACAAGGAACAAGGTGTCAAGCCGGTTGGGACAAAGGAACTGAAAAAGGATGAGAGAGAGAGAGAGAGAGAGAGAGAGAGAGAGAGAGAGAGAGAGAGAGAGAGAGAGAGAGAGAGAGAGAGAGAGAGAGAGAGAGAGAGAGAGAATGTTGGCGATTGGTGACGAGTGACGCTGAATTGATGCTGGAAATGAGTGTTAGAAAGAATGAAAAGAAGTGAGAGTGAGGGAGAGTGAGAATGTGTTAGGGTGATGGGGGAAGAGTTAATGCACTATAAAGGTGTAGATGGATTAGGATGTGAGGGGAAGGGAGAGGAGAGGAAGGAAAAATGGCAAGAAATGAAGCACAAGTCTGCAGAAGGAACAGGAACAAAGGAGAGGAAGAGAAGGAGGAGGAAGAGGGGAAAGAAAGGAACTCAAATGGTAACGAAGAAGGAAAACAAGGATAAAAATAACTCGCATCTCCTAAACATAACAATAATCCAATAACTCAACCCAATAAATGAATAAATAAACAAGAAAATAATAATGCAAACCTAATCTAACACCCGTACGAACCAACTATTACTAACTCAACCTTCCTACCCTGCGTCAGGTAATCTATTCACCTGCCCATACCAACGTGTGCCAATAAGTGATGCAGGTGAGCCACTGTATGGGTATGAATATGAGTCAGTCTTCCTATTATAACTTGATTTGTATGGGTTTCTAGATTGGCTGGCTGGCTGGCTGGCTGAGTGGTGGCTGGCTGTCATCTTCCCTACGTGGTGGATATGATCGATAAAGTGAAGGATGCATAACTTACGTTTTTCTTTTCGCTTGCCTTCCTTCTTTCTTTTTTTTTATATTTCTTTTTATTTCAGGATAAAGAGGAAGACACAAGTTTAATAGGTTCAGGAAATTTGAAGGATCCATAATGTTTCCTCCCTTATCTCTAAAATAATGTCTGTTCATCATTAACGCAATAAAATAAACATATAATATTAAGAAAAGATTAAAAACAAAGAATGTATAAAAATAATAATAGTCAATGACAAGAATCGCACACACACACACACACACACACACACACACACACACACACACACACACACACACACACAAGTTCTTCTTAACCTTTTCAAATACTATACATTTTCCTCACAACTAACAACTCTTTAAGACTCATTTTTGCAACCTCGTCACTTAGTACCTTTGCAGCTTAGGTAATGAGAAAATCAACCTCTTATTCTATCTCCTTTTCTTCTTCTTTTAATTATTATTATTACTATTATTATTATTATTATTATTATTATTATTATCATTATGTGGAACGTTCACGCATTTCTTATTATAGTTTCAGTTTTCTTATATATGTAAACCCTTTCCAATTCTATCAGAAGACGATCAAATGAGTAAACAGTCAAGCCGTTTCCGCCCCGCCCTGGAACATCCCATCCCTCACACCCGGAACACTGTGGCTCCGCGTTACGTAACCAAGCAGGCAGCAGAGGCAGGGGCAGGGGCAGGGCATTCGTTGGGCAAGGCACTGGAGCAGAAGAGTTTCCGTTACGAATTCCGACGAGTTGAGCCTAAATCAAGCCTACTCGGGGTAGGGGTTGTGCCTTACGTCATTTTGGCTCAAGAAGAGGAGGAGAAGGAGGAGGAAGAGGAGGTTACGATAGATGCTTTATGGTGAGTGATTTCCCAGACATATGCAACCTCCTATGGCAATTCCACCTCCTCCTCCTCCTCCTCTTCCATCTCTCCTTCCTCCTCCTCCGCCTCTCCTTCCTCCAGAGCTCGCGTGGCATCGTGACGTGGGCAGCCACTTCTAAAACCATGGCCTTCTCCGCCGCGTTTCTCCGCACCCACCGGATACCTCGCAAACAAACACCGCACCGCCCTCACTTACGCCCGGGCGCCCCTCGAGGACCTGGTGACGTCAGAGGCGCGTCTGTTTACAATGCAGGATGTTTACGTCACGCGCCAGCCAGGATCCCCCTCTCTCCCTCTCCCTCTCTCCATGACCTTACCTCCTGCCTCCCTTCCCATCTGCCAATACCGTATGGGGAGGTTGTGGTGTGAGGTTGCGCGGCGTGGGTGGGTGGTAATGGAGAGATGAAAGGTAAAGACAGAATAAGAAAAGAAGGAACGGAATGAAAGTGGAACGTGGTGAAGGAAACAGTGAAGAGGGGATAGGAAAAGGAAGAAAGGAATTGAGAGCGCAGCGTGGAGAAGGAATGAGCACAGCGTGGCATTCCCAAGGAGGTCAAGGAAGGTGTTGAATCCACTGGTGTTTATTCACGCTCCTTACCTGCCTAGAGATTTGTAGCCGCCACATAACACACCTGTGCCCTATACCTGTACCCAATACCTCAACTCACCTTCCCGATCCCTCCCTCTCTACGCGTCTTCCTTATTGTATCTTTATAACAATGGTCAGCGCCACGTGGGCCGCGCCGAGTAAGGGCAAATGACAGGTGGAGTATCGCTGATCAAGGACAAGATGAGCAGAGGGTTACTATTACTCTGATCGGCATAAATAAGGGAAGCTACGAGGCGTCAGAAGGTCAACACGTGGCATTCCCTGTGATATCTATGTACGGCCACCTGTCATCACTTTTCACCCTCTGATTGCTACTTGATAATATATTATTCCATACGAATCACTCTGAAACATCTTTACTTGTTTTATAGTTACCTATAATTTTTAAACTATGTACAAATTGTTAAATCTATTCTTTTTTCAATCCCCTTCTTTCGTATTGACATTTACAAAGATTTTATGCATTACTTACTTTGATGGTAACTGTCATACAGCAGCGAAAGGGTAAGGCACCCTACTGAAGTAGCATTAATAACTGATTCCTGAGTCTATTTCAGTCATCTACCAATATTTGAGAACTACTTTCTATGTAAATGTATTTTGAAATCTATCTTTTATCAATGTTACGTTTTTATGTAGGAGACGAAAACTAGTTAAGGCCAACAAAAAGATAAAAAAACAAAAAACAACAAAAAACAAAGACCCACTCGGTAGCCAGTTCCCTTACAGATCCGAAAGTGATCTCGTTATCTTATATGTTGACTAATATTAAGAATTTTGTTTACATCAACTTTTATAATTTTTATAACTGTGTGACTGAGTTTTAATAACAAGGTAAATTTAAGTTCGATTTACGACTTCAAAAGACGCCAATGATTGGACAAAAATCATGGATTAGAATATTGCAAGATATAATGCCTGCTTTTAACTATCCTCCTATCTATCTTTGTACTTTTTTATTGGTAAGTAAACTAAATCATTGTCTAGCAATACTACTGCAATAAATAAAAAGTGAATCTCTCTCTCTCTCTCTCTCTCTCTCTCTCTCATTCTAGTTTTCCCCAGACAGGAAGAGACATACCAACACTCAGACAGATATATCAGGTTCCGTGAGAGCAAGATAGCGCTCTCTTTCCTCTTTCATGACGGGCCACACGACGGAGAGAGAGAGAGAGAGAGAGAGAGAGAGAGAGAGAGAGAGAGAGAGAGAGAGAGAGAGAGAGAGAGAGAGAGAGAGAGAGAGAGAGAGAGAGAGAGAGAGAGAACTGTATATGAGAGGGGGTAACTTGATCAAACACACACACACACACACACACACACACACACACACACACACACACACACACACACACACACACACACACACACACACACACACACACACACACACCAGATAAACTATAACTTACAACACTTATATAATTAACATCAAATTCACAAGAGAATACAAGAAAAATGGAATGATACTCTAACTTTAATATTGCCAAATAAAACACACATGCAGGGATAACTATTAATAAATACAAACAAAAATAATAAATGGAAAAGAAACTAGTTATACTTTACCATGCTCTTCTATGAAACTACACTCTTAGAACTATAATATCAAATAATTAATAGTGCACATATAGTAAGCCTACACACACACAGACACACAGACACACACAATCACTAGATATAACACCCACACACACATAGTCACACTCTAACTTTATCATGAGTCATATGTCAGAGAAAGAGCAAGAGAGAGTCACAAGAAAGAAACAAAACTAAATTAAAGATAAAGGACAGAGCAAGACTTAGACAGATTACAGAAGAGATCACATAAGGAACCAGAGAACAGTACTGTACCTATCCACAAACTCCACTCACCTCAAGGCCACACGTCGCTTGGTCGCAAGGTCGGAGTCAGTGCACAGGACAGACACATGGCACATGGACTCGATATGACCCATCTCGTTCTTGGCGGTGCAAGTGTAGATACCGCCGTCGGTGTAGTCGGCATTTCGTATTTCCAGAGTCGCTATGCCGTCAGGGTCGAGAGAGAAGGAGTGCTTGCGGGATGGCCTGATGCGCTGGCCATCCCGGTGCCTGAAGATGGGAAGCGAGGCACAGATGGTGAAGTCAAGAGACACAGAGAAAGGGGAATGGAGAGAGAAAGAGTCATGGTAAAGGTGAATGCACAAGAGGAGATGATGAGGAAGGGAAAAGTGGCAGAGATACAATTGGATGATAAAAGAAGGATACAGCTCAGTGGCAAAGAAAGAAATGCATAAGAGGTGATGTAGACAGGAAGAAAATGAGGCAGAAAATACAGTTTCAAGGTAAGAATAGAGAAGAACGAAAAGATGAAAAGCAAAAAAAAAAATAAATAAATAAATAAAGAGGAAAAAAAAGGAAGTGATGAAGATAGGTGAAGCAAAGATTCAGTTGCAATATAAAGGCAGAGAAGAGCGAAAAGAAATTGCCATGAGAGAGATAGAATCAGAAAGAGAAGGCAATGATGGGGATTGGAAGTGAAGCAGAAGTAGCCATGGGAGAGAAAGAATCATAAATATGAGGAAGATTTGGAAAAGATAATGAGAAAGAAAGTGATGAGGATGGAAAGCCAGCAGCACAGTGAAATAAAATGAAAAAGAGGAAATTATCAAGAAACAGAAAGACAGACTATCCCTGCCAAGATCATAAACAAAGTAAAAAAAAATCATAAGAACTAACAGAACACATGAATACAAGATAAAGAAATAACAAGAAAACAGCAAAAATCAAGTATACAGACAACCAAGAAATTTATACATGAAGAAATAAAGACACAGAAGGTTGACAATAACATGACTTTGAAATTAAAAGATAGGAAAATATTAAACAAGAAAGCAACTATAAAAGAAAAAAAAATAATAGAAAAATACACAGATTAAAGAAAGAAACTAGCAAAGTGTATACAAAAAACCAAATATCATAAAAATCGAACATATACATCAGATATCTAACACTAAGCACTTTCATCATACTAATTACTACCCTCTTCTGCATCACCACACTAATAACACCATGCCTATGTACAAGTCCTGAGGAAGGATAAGGTGTGGCAGGTGACTCACCAGACAACTCCTATAGTGGGGTAAGCCTCAATCACTGTCTCCAGGAAGATGATCTCTTCCTCCCTCACACTCACATCCTCCAGCTCCTTCAAGAACATGGGTGAGATGTACGACCTTTGGGATGAGATGCAGAGGAATGTTTAGGTATCTGCTTGATGGTAATGAATGGTCCCTTCTCTGCCTACTCTTGGGACCATAGTGCTGCTTGCAACACTCTATCAAAATAAGCTGCAAAATCATTATCAGTTTACTTTCCAGCTCCCCAAGCATAAAATTCAGAGATTACGAGGAACATTTAGGGATCTGTTTAACTTACAAATGTTTTTTTATCCTGCCTTCTGTTAGAATTATATTGATTACAATATTCTATCAATAGAGATAAAATCATTACCGATCAATTTTTCCAGTGTCCAGGGATAAAATAGAGGTTGTGAGCAACATTTAGGTAAATGCTTAAAGATTATAAATGATTCCTACTCTGCTCATTGTTAGAATCAGTATTGCTTCTAATATTCTATCATAAAAGCCACAAAAATACCATCAGTTTACTTCCCACCTGCCAGCACCACTCACCTCAGACCGGTGTCCACAATGAGGCGGCAGCTACACAGGATGGAGCCGTGAGCGTTGACAGCACAGGCAGAGTATATGGAGGCATCAGAGTGGGAGGCATTGGAGATCTCAAGAGTGTGGAAGTTACCATCCTCCTGCCATATGATGTGTCCCTCTGCACCACAAAAACTTCTTGTCAGTACATCATAAGTGGCTCAATTTCCTTATCGAACATGATGTTATGGTACCAAGGCTATCCATACTGACTAACAAGTGAATCAAAACATGTCTCATATTACCCATCATAACAGTTTCACTAGCAGGTATCATTGCTAATATCACCTACTTACATTTCCTAAACTGGACAAAGAAAGCATCATATCAGTACTTAACAGATGCAGAACTAAATTGCAATACAGTAATAATTGAGTCACATGGCTCTTTTCATAAGTAACATTTCAAGTACCATCATCAATAATACCAACTTTCTAAAATCAAAATATCATATAGGTACAAAAAAATTGTTATTAACTTGAGTAATTGGCTACAACAACTAATACAGAAGAAACAAGGAATAAGATAATCAGCAGCAGCCATCAAGAAAATTACATCAATATAAGAATCATTACAAAACCAAATCAACAGAGTACAATAACTACTAAATAAAAAATGAGAATGAGGAAATAGTCACTACTTGGGATAAAGCAAAACATTTTCTAATACAATTAATAAAATCACATCAGCATAGTTCAATAACTAAAAAGAAACAAAAAATAATTAAACAATTACCATCAGGTGTGACCAGATTATCATCCTTGAACCAGGTGACTTGAGGGCGAGGGATGCCCACAATCTGGCAGGTGAGGCGCACTGGGAAGCCCACCTGAACCCGGCGGTCTCTGAGGCGCATGGTGAAATGTGGCGCCATGCTGGGGGCACTGTCCAGCCGGGACAGTGCCATCAGGTTGCTGCAGGAGGAGGAGGAAGAGAATTTAAGTTAGGCTATAGTAAAAAAGCATTTGATCTGGTTTAGCTAGTTTGGAGTAAGCCTTGACTTGAACACCTAACAAAATATGTGTAATATACCCAACTACATACAAGAATGGATTAATAGAGGAATAAATGTATCTCTATGATTAGTACACAGTGCAAGGAAATGTGAATCTCCAGGGATTTCTGAGCTAAAAATACTAATCCTAATAAAATAAAATTACACATTTCAATTCTGATACTAAGCACTTTTCAAGGAAATAAAACACAGAGCTGATGTACTTGAATAAATAAAGTAAAACAAATTCACAAAACTGCATATCTTCTTGAATAAAAATCAAATATTATATGTAAACATATAAAAGAAATAAAAATCAACAACAATTACATGATCCTAAGTAAAAATCACAGCTGATGTATACAAAATGTAACACAACTAATTTATCTAAACAGAGGTTAGGTCCAACGAATCCACCATAGCGCCACAAGTACCTGTTGATGCGCTCCTGAGCCTCAAGGACGGAGCAGTCATGTGTAGGAGTGAGCCTGGCGAAGGAGGTGACCCGCCCGCCCGGGTTCACCGCCTCCAGCTCATACTTGCCCTCATCCTCCCACTGTAAGTCATCAATCCTCAAGCTCACCTGAGGATACACATGCAAGGGATTACTTGCTGGTTAAAAAAAGAAAAAAAAAAAAAAAAAAAAAAGTAAAGAAAGAAAGTTGTTGCAATATCTTTCTATTCTGAAAAACAGCAATTTATCAGCTACAGGTCATAAGAATTACTACAAAGAAGAACAGGAATAATGAAATGACATCAAATAAATTCAATGTCTGAAACCCACAGTACATGATCATACCCTCCTAATTCTTCTGCAATCATAATTGTGACTGAAATGGTGTTTCTGGATTAATACTAATAAATATAAAGCTTTCTTTCTTAATCAAACTTAAAGAAAAAATTACACATGAATAGAGTTAATAGCACTTGTTATATGTTGGTAACTGCTGGAGATAAAATAATATAAAATTAGTGAATAGCAAGGCTCAGAGAAATCACTCGACTGGGATTTATATTTCAAATCAGTCTTTCAAGAAGACATTGGTTATTAAATGTCAAAGTGATAAAAATAAAGTTAATACAGAAACAATGATAAATAATAAACAAACGGACAAAAGCATGATTAACAAAATATAATAGCTTGATTATGCACAGTGCTTCAAAATATCAAGTCACATTTAATACTTAACATCCTGATGCATGTCAAGAACTTCCACTGAATTTCTAGCAAGAATCAATGAATGTTGTATCATTCACATGACAAAATACAGGAAGGCAGATGTTAAGCATGAGAGGAATAAGGTTACCATGATGGATCACCATAATGAATCACCAAGATAGATCACCATAATGGATCACCAAGCTAGGTCATCTTCTGACACTCTACCTTGATCACCAGACCAAACACGTTGTGAACCTGTAGGCCCAACACAGCAGCATCACAGCAGCACAGGGTCAGGTCAGAGGGACAGTGAGAGTATCAGTGGCAAGATCTTTATATTCCTTAGTCTTAAATTTTACCTCTCAGCAGGACAGAACCTCACAACCCATCACACATCATTCATTCACCACACTAACAACTACTTCAATGTAAGCTTGTGCAGTTAGCTATGCTCAGAATCTAATTTTGGACTGTTTACAACAAAAGAGGAGCTTTCACACACATATACACATATGTATAAACACACATACAAAAAAAAGAAGAAACTGAGATATCAGAAATGGACTAGAAAAGGTAATAGAAACATGGATTATACACCAAGTGAAGAGAAGACTGAACAGATATATACAAACAAGACTAAATGAGTGGAGTTTAGATTTAAACTCTAAATATGAAAAAATTGCTAAATAATTATACAGATAAATATAACAAGGTATAAATATATTTACACAAACACATAAGTAGATATACTGATATAAAACTACTCCAACTAGGAAAACATGCTTAGATATACATATACAAACACATGACTAGATATATTCAAGGAAACCCAATGAGGCAGACACGGTAAGAATGTAACACCCACCGAGCTCTCTGTGGAGAAGGATGAGAAGCGAGGGTAGCGCTGAATATCCACATAGGTACCATCCTTGTACCAGCGGACCTCAGGCACTGGTTCACCTGTCACCTGTGTGGTACATAGTGAAGACTTTGTAGATGTCTATTTTTTGTTTTTGTTTTTCTTATGAAAGAGACATTCAAATAAGCCAAGGACACAAAAACTGGAAAAAAGTAAAAAGACTTCATGCTCTTCTTTATCAAACAGGTTTTTTATTTGAATGAATCTGGTTAAGGCTGCAACAATTAGAGAAAAATTGTTGGCTACAAAAAGATGAAAGAGGACAATTTCCAAACTGCATTATAAGAATAATGTAATGCAACAATTTTAGTTAGCTTTTGTATGTAACATTTTCTCATTATGCATGTTCTTTTCCACAACTGTCAAAAGAAGTTAAAAAAGCACAATTAAATACACTATAATAACACTAACTGATATACAAAATTCACAAGATTACTTATACATACTTATAAAGACAAGTACAAGACATTATCGTCAATATGCTTTCTGTGGTGTTCAGTTCACAACATCAATATGATATTACACCAGTGGTTTAGCTTTGTTCCCCACCTGGGCATCAATGCAGATGGAACTGCCTGGCATGGCCCTAACATGGTGTGGCAGAGCATGGGGGAAGGTTGGAGGCTCCACGCGCCGCCCCACTCGGACGGGCTGGGGAGTCATGGCTGCCTCACCCCACCCATACTTGTTCCTAGGGGTCACCCGGAACAGGTACTCACGGTCAGTTTTCAGGTTGTACACGTCAAATGATGGGATGGGGGACACGCCGTACTGTGAGGAAGAACTCAGATATGAATTCTGCTCCTGGATTATACAAGTTTTCTGTGCTGTCAATCAAAGTAACGTCAAATTTTATCAACACAAAGATGTAGCATGGTGGGCCATGAAATTATATATAAATGTGTGTGTGAATGTGGGATGCCATGTCTGTGCCACCCTAAGTAAGACTGCCAACCTGGTATATAGATAAGCAAATAGATAGGTACATCAAATTTTAAAATATCAACATGTCTGAATGGCATCCTTAACAATATTACTAAGGTGAACTGAATCCTATCCTTGGTACCCCTTCACCCACCTCCTGCCAGCGTGCCTCCTCCCCAAGTATCCAGCCCTCCACCTTGTAAGCATTCACCACCACACTGCCCATGTGCTGTGGCTTGGCCCAGTGCAGTGACACCCAGTTCCTGCCCACATCTCGGGCCTTTGGAGTGCCAACCTTGCCTGGGACATCTTGAGAAAAAGAACAATAACAATCATGTATAATCCTTACTAATCTCTAGTACAATCACAATCTCTACTCCTCAACTCAAAATACTAGAGAGAGAACAATTACATTTATAGCCACTTCACTTTTTGCTCAACATAATCACAACCTCTATTCTTCAACTCAAAATAAAGATATCAAGATATGGTTCCAGTCAACTATCTCCTTCTCTTCTCCTGAGCACACAGAAGTGTTCCCTCACCTCTGATGAATCTGCCTGAGGTGAGACGTGGCTCCTCTTCTACATTGACAGGGAACTTCTCATCTCGCCCTCGGGGGGAGTAACTGCGAGATCGGAAGTTCTCCCTCACCTGTGTTAGAGATTATTGATACATTACTTGCAGGATTGGCCTTGGAATTTCTTCTGCCTAAATAAACCTATGTAGAAAATATCAAAAGCTCAGGGATGGAAAAAAAAAGAAAAAAAAAAAAAGGACAACAGACTGAATTTGTAACACTTTCAAGTCACCCCCACTGATGACATTCAAGGTAGACTAAAACAAAGAATGGGTGAGGACTAACCTTAACACTGCAGTAAGCTCTGACAGAGCCACTGATGTTCTTGGCCTCGACAGTGTAGGTGCCAGAGTCTGAGATCTGAGCGCTGCGAATCACCACCGAGTGTTGGTTGTCCCGCACTGTCTTGTGGGCACGGCCTGTGTTCACCACATCCTGAGTCCCTTTCAGCCATGACACTGGAACACAATACAGGTACATTACTACAGTCATTGTGGATACACATAATTGTTATTATCAGTGTATTAGCTATGTAGTCTTTGAAGGTTAGATTCTGGTACATATTTGTCACTCTAGTCACTAAATATAGATGACTGCAATTATTATATTGACTGAATAGTTTCAATGAAAAGAATCTCAACAAAAATTCATCACCAAGTCCAAAACAATGTAATGATTCATAAATACTTGAATCCTGTCACTTTCATGGCTCATAAAAACAATCAGTTATGTATCAACAACTGTATAATTTTTCTTCCTGTCAAAGCTATAATTTCTATAACATACAACTAGTGTGAGTAACAACATAAAATCACCACACTGTTTCCCTGCTACTGTGCTCCTTGGCTTACCCCTTGGTGTGGGCTCTCCCTGGACAGCACAGCTCAGATGGATTTCCTCATCCCGCAGCACTGTGATCATGCTCTCTGGGCGTGTGGTGAAAGTGGGAGCCCTCACCTCCTTATCTCCCTTCTCAACCTGCGCCCCGCGCCGGGTCTTGGGAGTGCCAAAGTTGACAGTGCTCATGGTGTATGACTGTCCATACCTACACAGGAATGAAGGAAGGGAAGTTTGTATATAGCATGTGATGTTTATGAATCTTCTAAAACTGATCAACTAAACTGATCAACTAAAAGTCTTAGTTATTGCAGAATAATTATGGAACTTCAAAGATGATTAGGTAATTTATGGATGAGAATGATAGGTGAAAATACCAAGGTAATTAGATTTTATAGAGAGACTGCCATATATAGGCCTGATGACTTCTTGCAGTCTAAGTACTACAAACAGGACACTAGTGGTAATTCTTGTAAGAATTTGACGCACTTGTTTGTGATCCTGCAGGAGTAGCAGCCCAAGTCCTTGGAGGTGACCTGGAACACTGTGAGGGTGTGCGTCCCACCAGTGGCTGAAATGCGGAACTTGCCCGATGGATGCAGCAGCCTTCCATTGAACTGCCACAGGACCTCTGGGGTTGGGGAGCCTGGGGGGGTGGGGAGGAGCAAGGAGACAGTGCTGGAAGACTGAGTTTCTTTTCCCTACATATAAATCTATTTTCACTGTACTTTTACATCATCTAAATCTGCTTTCACTATACTTTTCCCTACATTTAAGTCTACTTTCACTTCACTGCATGTTAATCTACTTTCAATATGTAACAAGACATGGGATAATACATTAACTAATCTTTATAAGGCTGCTATTTACTAATTTTATACAAGGTAGTTTCAAGTAAAGCAAGAAAACGTACAGTAAAAAGTTGATTCCACTTTTATGATGAAGATACCTTGCCTTATAATGATTACATGTATATCTGTGCATTCTGACATAATTCTTTTTATTTATACATTGTGGGGTTTTCACAAGAATTTATGGACTAAAGGAGATACTTTTTGGGTACCTTCTATCTGAAAGCCCACCCACTAGGGAACCATTACTCTGAGTATAGAAGCCCTATCTACACTCGAACCATGGCCAGGATTTGAACCCATGCACTTGGAGACCCTTCTGTCCCCAAAGCGTGCATAGTTCCCCTGTACCAGACTACCTTGCTTACTAATTGCATAACAACTGAATCAGCCCACCTGCCACCTCCACCTGCAGTGTGAGTGTGCCATTCTCCTCCACAAACTGATCGCACAGCTCACTGATGAAACGTGGGCACTCACTTTCATCTGGCCGACCATCGTGTTTGCCTTGGGTGTAGAAAAGGAATAAGCTAAGTATGGCAGTGAGATGACCCTCATGCAATGTCTTGCTCTGTTTAACAATGGCTTACTTCTAGCACCATCACGGGACAATAAATTGTATCATTACAATACAATGAATCAATGATGTGTACTTGTCCCTGATAAACACAAAAATCAGTCATTTTACTTTGCCTGAACTCTCTTCTCTTTGCTCTGTATCTAATTGAATTTTATTTATTCACTGGTTTTCATGTTCATGACTACAACAGAGTAAAATCAAAATAAACAAAAATAATTCCTATAAATCCATTTTTTTTCAAAATTAATTTTACAGTACCATAAAAATATACTACTCTTGAATAATAGTACATCTGTAACACTCCAGATCAAAACACACAAAAGACGAGGGCAAACAAAGAAGCAAAACAATAATCATTAATGTACATTAAAGAAATAATAAATCATTTGAGCACAGTAAACCCTTGATATAACGGACGATATGGGACGGGTCTGTCATTATATCCAAAGATCCGTTATAACCAAGGATCTGTTATATCCGATGGAAATACCAGACAGATCCATTATATCCTGAAATTTGTTCGATATTTATACCCACCACTGTCCCGCTCCCGCGGCATGCCACGTGGAGTTCTTGTGACAACATGTTATGGGACAACACCCTCGCTGCAACAGATTTTCATTCGTTATAGCGAGGGTTTGTCCGGTCTGATTTTTTGTCTGTTATATCCGATATTCGGTATATCGAGATCCTTTATATTGAGGGTTTACTGTAATTTGTTCTGAGATACAGTAAGAGGGACTTCCACACAATTAAGAAACAACTGACACACTATGTGTGAATATCCTGACGAGACCATTTTCACAGAACTGATGTAGCATAAGTCAGTCAAACATCAACATTTATTTCTGAGATTCACTGGTTGTAAATAAAACAGTGAGAAGGCTTAAATTAGTAGCTTTTGCATATAGAACTGATCATAAAACAACCATAAATAAACAAAAACACAAAAAAGAATTAGCTTTTATTATGCAACACTTCATACGATTTACTCACGTTGTTTCTCAAGCAGAGCTGGAAATCAGTTGAAAAATTACTTATAAAATAAATTAGCATTATTCATACACTTATTCATCTAGCTGTGAAGTTCTGACTAAAATTATAATCTGCTTTACAGGAGCATATCATGTAATTCTCATATCAACCTACTAATATATACTGTATGCAACACCATCAATATAATTCTAACATCAACTTACTGAAGGTAAAACCATCATGTAATTTTTGTAACACGTCTTATCTGATCACATTTCCTACACCAGAATGATAAAGGGAACACCAAAAATCACACTGGACTTCATATCACTTGTATGCTAGTCATACTTCCTACAGCAGAGTGATATTGAGAACACCAACACTCACCCTGGACTTGCACTGCTCCGGATATCTCATCGCGATACACTCTGTTCTCAGCATGACAAGTGTAATTCCCTGAGTCAGCAGAGCGAGGAGAGGTGATGATCAGTTTGCCTGGAAAAGGAGAATAATAAGACATCAATATAATAAACTGTTAAACACATTCCATTATAAAATCTTCATAAAATATAAAAATGCTTCTAGTGCTGCATGATTTCACATTTCCTCATGAACTGACAAGCTTATACAAACATTTCCAAAGATACTTAAAAAAAGTGGTTTACTGAAGGGTTCCTCAAGCAGCAGACTCATATAATTTTCATATGATGAATATAAACCAACAATGCAAAGAGATGATGGCAAGAACCTTAGTCATATTTTTTACTATTACACTCACAATGCAATATTACAAAGCAAAGAGACTAATGCAATTAACCTCATTCCTACTTTCACCATTACACTCACATATGCCTTCCTCGGTGATGGAGGTCTGGAAGCGCGGTGAGGCAGGCAACCTGTCGGCATCCTTGAGCCAGGTGATCTTGGGCTGAGGGTAACCCATTACATGGCAGGACAACACCAACTGGTCATCCTCACTCACATAGCGTTCTGGGAGAGATACACAAGTAGGAAATAGGAACTCCCATGTACTGTAGCATTTATATTCTGTGAGCCTTGCTGATAAAAAAAAGATGGGCCCTTGCAATAACTCAACTTCTGCCATTAAAGCAAACACTAGAAAGGAATTCAGTTCAACTCTCACATTAACTAATGATAAGAATTTTCCAATCCAGTGTGTGTGTGTGTGTGTGTGTGTGTGTGTGTGTGTGTATTTACCTAATTGTATTTACCTAATTGTAACATACGGGAAAAGAGCTATGCTCGTGTTGTCCCGTCTCCATATCTATTAATGTCCAGCTTTTTCTTAAAATCATGAATATTCCTTGCGTTGACCACTTCCACGTCTAAACTATTCCATGCTTCCACCCTTCTATGAGGGAAGCTATATTTTTTCACATCTCTCCTATAAGTGGCCATTTTAGTTTTTCCCATGCCCTCTCGACATTCTTCCATTCCACATACACAGATCTTCCCTATCCATTTTTCCATGCCAATCATCACTCTGTATATTGCTATCAGGTCTCCCCTTTCTCTTCTGTTTTCCAGGGTTGGAAGTTGCATTCTTTTCAGTCTGTCTTCATAAGTCAAATCTCTTAAGTCAGGCACCATTTTCGTTGCAGCCCTCTGTACTTTCTCTAGTTTCCTTATGTGTTTCTTTAAGTTCGGAGCCCACTGTATTGTTGCATATTCAAGCCTCGGTCTTATCATTGCAGTAATTATTTTCTTCATCATTTCGTGTGTGTGTGTGTGTGTGTGTGTGTGTGTGTGTGTGTGTGTGTGTGTGTGTGTGTGTGTGTGTGTGTGTGTGTGTGTGTGTGTGCATTTATCTAGCTTACCTAGTTTTTACCTAGTTGTATATTGGAGGGACTCATAGTGACATGTCTTCATATCTAATTTTATCCAAATTTTCCTCAAAATTATGTACATTTTCTGCTGTTACAACCTCTTTATTCAAACTGTTCCAGATGTCCAGCATCCTATGTGGAAAACTAAACTTTTTAATATTTCTCAAACATTGACTTTTCCTGATCTTAGAGTGTGTGTGTGTGTGTGTGTGTGTGTGTGTGTGTGTGTGTGTGTGTGTGTGTGTGTGTGTGTGTGTGTGTCACCTCTCAGGCTGGTGGTAAAGGTAGGAGGCGTGGGCTTATGGTCCTCCTCTCCCTTCACCCGCAGGTCACAGGTAGTGGAGACGCGGCCATGGCGATTCCTGGCAGTGCAGGTATACTCAGCAGAGTCGCTTCGATTGACATGGCACAGCTCCAGACAGGCCACTCCCTCGTGGTTGATGATCTGAACGTGATGCTTAGATGAGTCGAGAATAACAGGATAATACTTTGTAAAGATAACAATGACAGACATCTCCCACCCTCTTGATAAGAATAAGGTGTCTTTGAGATATGGCACAAGACTAGACCAACTTTCAATAGGAGTTGCACACTTATCTAATTCATGCCACTAGGCACTAAATTATACAATTTTGTTCTTTGTCATGGATAAATGTTGATGTGCTAATCATTCTCTTAGTTTTTACTAATTTATTTTTAGTTTCTATTTAATACAAATTTTTTAAAATTTTTATCTAATTTTGATATTCTTTTAAGTGATTCTTTAACATTCCTATCTTTGGTATAACTTTCAGCTTTGAATATAACTGATACAGATCTAAAAAAAATTGAATTTATATGTTTAAATTGACTAATTCAAGTACCTTTATATATTATCATTGTCATCCACATGCTCATCTCCCTTTACTTGATTCCAGTATCTTGCTACACAGTGACAAGCATTCCTTCACAACTCTGAGTCATCAGTACACAGCACAGTGCCTCACCTTTATCCGCTCATCCTCCCGTACTGGATAGCCACTCTTGAACCACTCAATCTCTGGTGAGGGTTCATCCATTGGGTACAGGATATTGCAGGTGAGGCGAATGCGACTGCCCTTCACCGCCTGTCTGTCCTGAAGCTTTGTGCTGAACTTTGGTCGGCGCTTGGGGTCACGTTTGCTCAGGAATTCACCCTAAATGTTGCAAGGGAATAACTGTATGCAAATATCCATCCTTTCTTTCCATATGGGATGAATCTTAAAGTATTTTGGTATTTTCAATGATGAAGAAGTGCAAATAGTGGATATATTCTAAGTGTTCAAAAGTTGTGAGAGCAGCTAAAAAAAAATTATGTTAAGCAATAGTAAATATAGTAATTGAGAAAACTTGACATGATTTAGACTGAGAAGCAAATTTTTTGTCATTATACAGAGCAAAAACCCAGAATGACTGCAAAAACATCTCAGCCACATTTATATAATTACTAATAGGATATAAAAAATGCTTTCTTACATCCGGAGTGAGAGGTCTTCTCTCCAGTGAGCCATATCTGTCTACAGAGAGGAGCTCCTTGTCTGAGTACTCAATCTTGTACCTGGATTTTTCACTCAGCTCTCTGTCCAGCTGCTGCTCCTCCTCCTGCCAGCGTTTGCGCTCCTCAGCCTTCTTCTGGCGCCTCTCTTCTTCCTGAGTGGTGCAGGGCAAGGGTCATTCATAGGACACACACTATACTTTAATTACAGAGATCATAATCATCTCTTAAAATCATGTAAATAGAGATAATTGAAATAAAATATTACACCACTACATATCACAATGATTAACACAGAAAGAAATAGTAAATACACAATTTTGTAATATATAAAGTGCCATAATTCTTGCCTTTCTCAAGAACTCCTCCCCTTGTTTCTTGAGTTCTTCTTCCCTCCTCCTCTTCATCTCCTCTCGTCCTCGTAGTTCTTCCTCCAGCTTCTTCTTTTCCATCTCAACTCTCTTCCTTGACTCCATCTCTCTTCTTTCCTCTTCTTCAGCCAAAAGCTTATCTAACTCCTCCCTCTTCCTCCTCCTATCTCTCCTCCTTTCCTCCTCCTCCTCCATACGTCTTTCATCCTCTTCCAGCTCCTTCTGCAAACGCTGCCTTCTTTCCTGCTTTTCTTTTTCCTTCCTTCTTTGTCTTTCCATCTCTTTCTCCTTAATTACCTTTTCTTCTTCCTTTCTTTGCTTCAGCCTTCTTTCTTCTCTCTCTGCTTCTTCTTTGGCATACTTAGCCTGTCTCTCTTTGTATGCCTTTTCTTCCTCCATCATCCTCTGTCTCCTCTTTTCCCTTCGGTCTGCCTCCTCCTTCATTATCCGTTCTTCTTCCTCTCTCATCATTTTCTCCTGATCCTGTCTTCTCTTCTCTAGCTTTTTCAGTCTGTCCTCTTCATCCTTTAGTTTCCTCTGTTCTTGTTCTTCCAAGTATCTCATTCTTTCATCCTGCTGTTTTCTTTTCCTCTCAGCTTGCTTTTCGTCTTCTTTCTTTAAAATCTCTTCTTCTTCTTCCTTCCTTCTTTCTGCTTCCTCCTTCCTCTTCTTCTGCCTTTCAGCCAACTCCTCTTCCTCTTTCTTTAGTTTCTCTTCTTGCTCTCTTCTTCTCCTGGTACGTTCATCCTCTTTAGGTGGTTCATCCTTCTTCTCCTTCTTCCTGAGAATCTCCTCCTGTTGGCGAAGTTCAGCAGCTCGGGTGGTTGTCGTTGCTGAGTCTTGAGCCTTGTCTGTGTCCTTCTGCCTTCTTTTCTCACCCTCAGGAGACTTGGCCTTCTTGGGAGAGGCTTCATTGTCCACCTGACTTGCCCTTCTTCTTGGAGGTGGCTCAGGGGACTTTGCCTTCTCTGCTTCCATCTTGGCTTTAGCAGTCTTAGTTTCCTCCTCCCGAAGACTTGATCGCTTTCTCTCCGGGGATTTGGCTTTCTCAGCAGCCTTGATTTCAGCCTCCTTGACACTTGACCGCTTCCTTGGCTTGGGTTCTGGAGACTTGGCACTCCTTTCCTGTTTCTCGCTCTCTTCCTTCTTACGTTCAGGGGACTTGGCCTTCTTGTCGAGCTTCTTTGCCTCCCCTTCCTTTTTCTTTTCTGCTTCTTCCTTCTTACGTTCAGGGGACTTGGCCTTCTTGTCAAGTTTCTTTGCCTCCTCTTCCTTCTTCTTTTCTGCTTCTTCCTTCTTACGTTCAGGGGACTTGGCCTTCTTGTCAAGTTTCTTTGCCTCCTCTTCCTTCTTCTTTTCTGATTCTTCCTTCTTACGTTCAGGAGACTTGGCCTTCTTGTCAAGCTTCTTTGCCTCCTCTTCCTTCTTCTTTTCTGCTTCTTCCTTCTTACGTTCAGGAGACTTGGCCTTTTTGTCAAGCTTCTTTGCCTCCTCTTCCTTCTTCTTTTCTGCTTCTTTTTTCTTCTCTTCTTCCTTCTTCTTAGCTTCTACCTTCTTTTCTTCTTCCTTCTTCTTCTCTTCTTCCTTCTTTTTAGCTTCTACCTTCTTCTCTTCTTCCTTTTCTTCTCTTCTTCTTCTTCTTCTTCCTTCTTCTTCTCTTCTTCCTTCTTTTTCTGCTCTTCTTCCTTTTCTTCTCTTCTTCCTTCTTCTTCTCTTCTTCCTTCTTCTTCTTCTTCTTCTTTTTCTTCTCTTCTTCCTTCTTCTTTTCTCTTCTTCCTTCTTTTTAGCTTCTACCTTCTTCTCTTCTTCCTTCTTCTTCTCTTCTTCCTTCTTCTTCTTCTCTTCTTCCTTCTTCTTAGCTTCTACCTTCTTCTCTTCTTCCTTCTTCTTCTCTTCTTCCTTCTTCTTCTTCTCTTCTTCTTCTTTCTTCTTCTTTCTTCTTCTTTCTTCTTCTTCTTCTCTTCTTCCTTTTCTTCTTCTTCTTCCTTCTTCTTCTTCTTCTTCTTCTTCTTCTTCTTCTTTTCTTCTTCCTTCTTCTTCTTCTCTTCCTTCTTCTTCTCTTCTTCCTTCTTTTTAGCTTCTACCTTCTTCTCTTCTTCCTTCTTTTAGCTTCTACCTTCTTCTCTTCTTCCTTCTTCTTCTTCTTCCTTCTTCTTCTCTTCTTCCTTCTTCTTCTCTTCTTCCTTCTTCTTCTCTTCTTCCTTTTTCTTCTTCTTCTTCTTCTTCTTCTCTTCTTCCTTTTCTTTTCTTCTTCCTTCTTCTTCTTCTTAGCTCTTTCTTCTTCTCTTCTTCCTTCTTTTTAGCTTCTACCTTCTTCTCTTCTTCCTTCTTTTTAGCTTCTTCCTTCTTCTCTTCTTCTTCTTCTTCTTCTTCTTCTTCTTCTTCTTCTTCTCTTCTTCCTTTTTCTTCTTCTTCTTCTTCCTTCTTCTTCTCTTCTTCCTTCTTCTTCTCTTCTTCCTTCTTCTTCTCTCTTCTTCCTTCTTCTTCTCTTCTTCCTTCTTCTTCTCTTCTTCCTTCTTCTTCTCTTCTTCCTTCTTCTCTTCTTCCTTCTTCTTCTTTCTTCCTTCTTTTAGCTTCTACCTTCTTCTCTTCTTCCTTCTTTTAGCTTCTACCTTCTTCTCTTCTTCCTTCTTCTTCTCTTCCTCCTTATTCTTCTCTTTTTCCTTCTTTTTAGCTTCTACCTTCTCATGTTCTTTCTTCTTCTCTTCTTTCTTTTTATCTTCCTCCTTCTTCTCTTCTTCCTTCTTTTAAGTTCCTCCTTCTTCTTCTCTTCTTCCTTCTTTTTAGCTTCTACCTTCTCATCTTCTTTCTTCTTTTCTTCTTCTTTCTTTTATCTTCCTCCTTCTTTCTTCTTCCTTCTTCTTCTTCTTCTCTTCTTCCTTCTTTTTAAGTTCCTCCTTCTTCTCTTCTTCCTTCTTCTTCTCTTCTTCCTTCTTCTTCTCTACTTCCTTTTTCTTCTCTTCTTCCTTCTTTTTAGCTTCTACCTTCTTCTCTTCTTCCTTCTTCTTAACTTCATCCTCCTTCTTTTCTTCCTTTATTTTAGCTTCCTCCTTCTCTTCTTCCTTCTTATGTTCAGGAGATTTGGCTTTCTTATCAAGTTTCTTAGCTTCTTTCTTCTCTTCTTCCTTCTTATCAAGCTTCTTTACTTCCTCTTCTTTCTTTACTGCTTCTTCCTTCTCTTCTTCCTTCTTACATTCAGGAGACTTAGCCTTCTTATCAAGTTTCTTAGTCTCCTCTTCCTTCTTCTTTTCAGCTTCTTTTTTCTCTTCTTCCTTTCTATCAAGCTTTTTAGTTTCCTCCTTCTTATCAACCTTCTTATCTTCTTTCTTTTCAGCTTCTATTTTCTTTTCATCCTTCTTTGGTTCAGGAGATTTAGCTTTCTTATTAAGATTCTTTACCTCTTCAGCTTCTTTTCAGCTTCTTTCTTCTCTTCTTCCTTCTTATCAAACTTCTTAACCTCTTCTTCCTTCTTTTCACCTTCTTCTTTCTTCTCTTCTTCCTTTTTGGGTTCAGGAGATTTTGCCTTCTTAGCCTCATCTTTCTTTTTAGCTTCCTCCTTCTTATCAAGCTTCTTTGGCTCTTCTTCCTTCTTAGGTTCAGGAGACTTTGCCTTCTTATCAAGCTTCTTAGTCTCCTCTTCCTTCTTTTCTTCTTCCTTCTTGGGTTCAGGAGACTTAGCCTTCTTATCAAGCTTCTTAGTCTCCTCTTCCTTCTTTTCTTCTTCCTTCTTAGGTTCAGGAGACTTAGCCTTCTTATCAAGCTTCTTGGTCTCCTCTTCCTTCTTTTTAGCTTCTTTCTTCTCTTCTTCCTTCTTATCAAGCTTCTTAGTCTCCTCTTCCTTCTTTTAGCTTCTTTCTTCTCTTCTTCCTTCTTATCAAGCTTCTTAGTCTCCTCTTCCTTCTTTTTAGCTTCTTTCTTCTCTTCTTCCTTCTTATCAAGCTTCTTAGTCTCCTCTTCCTTCTTTTTAGCTTCTTTCTTCTCTTCTTCCTTCTTATCAAGCTTCTTAGTCTCCTCTTCCTTCTTTTCTTCTTCCTTCTTAGGTTCAGGAGACTTTGCCTTTTCAACAAGCTTTTTCTCCTCCTCTTCTTTCTTCTCTTCTTCCTTCTTATCAAGCTTCTTAGTCTCCTCTTCCTTCTTTTTAGCTTCTTTCTTCTCTTCTCCCTTCTTATCAAGCTTCTTAGTCTCCTCTTCCTTCTTTTTAGCTTCTTTCTTCTCTTCTTCCTTCTTATCAAGCTTCTTAGTCTCCTCTTCTTTCTTTTTAGCTTCTTTCTTCTCTTCTTCCTTCTTATCAAGCTTCTTAGTCTCCTCTTCCTTCTTTTCTTCTTCCTTCTTAGGTTCAGGAGACTTTGCCTTTTTATCAAGCTTTTTCTCCTCCTCTTCTTTCTTTTTAGCTTCTTTCTTCTCTTCTTCCTTCTTATCAAGCTTCTTAGTCTCCTCTTCCTTTTTCTCTTCTTCCTTCTTAGGTTCAGGAGACTTAACCTTCTTATCAAGCTGTTTAGCCTCCTCTTCCTTCTTTTTAGCTTCTTTCTTCTCTTCTTCTTTCTTATCAAGCTTCTTAGTCTCCTCTTCCTTCTTAGGTTCAGGAGACTTTGCTTTCTTATCAAGCTTCTTAGTCTCCTCTTCCTTCTTTTTAGCTTCTTTCTTCTCTTCTTCCTTCTTATCAAGCTTCTTAGTCTCCTCTTCCTTCTTTTCTTCTTCTTTCTTAGGTTCAGGAGACTTTGCCTTTTTATCAAGCTTTTTAGCTTCCTCTTCCTTCTTTTTAGCTTCTTTCTTCTCTTCTTCCTTCTTATCAAGCTTCTTAGTCTCCTCTTCCTTCTTTTCTTCTTCCTTCTTAGGTTCAGGAGACTTCGCCTTCTTATCAAGCTTTTTAGTTTCCTCTTCCTTCTTCTCTTCCTTCTTAGGTTCAGGAGATTTAGCTTTTTTATCCAGTTTCTTTACTTCTTCCTTCTTTTTTTCAGCTTCTTTCTTCTCTTCTTTTATATCGAGCTTTTTAGCTTCCTCCTTCTTAGCCTCTTCTTCTTTCTCTTCAGCTTCTCCTTTCTTTTTGTCCTTCTTTGGTTCAGGAGACTTAGCTTTCTTATCAAGCTTCTTTACCTCTTCCTGATTCTTTTCAGTTTCTTTCTTCTCTTCTTCCTTCTTATCAAGCTTTTTAGCTTCCTCCTCTTCTTCCTTCTTATGTTCAGGAGACTTAGCTTTCTTGTCAAGCTTCTTAGCCTCATCTTCCTTTTTCTTTTCAGCTTCTTTCTTCTCCTCTTCCTTCTTATCAAGTTTCTTAGTCTCTTCCTTCTTCTTTTCAGCTTCTTTCTTCTCCTCTTCTTTCTTATCAAGCTTCTTAGTCTCTTCTTCCTTCTTTTCAGCTTCTTTCTTCTCTTGTTCCTTCTTATCAAGCTTCTTGGCCTCTTTTTCCTTCTTTTTACCTTCTTCTTTCTTCTCTTCTTCCTTCTTATCAATCTTTGTTGCCTTCTCTTCCTTCTTTTCAGCTTCTTTCTTTTCTTCATCCTTCTTAAGTTCAGGAGATTTAGCTTTCTCTTCCTTCTTTTTAGCTTCTTCCTTCTCTTCTTCCTTCTTATCAAGCTTCTTAACCTTTTCTTCTTTCTTATCAAGCTTCTTGTCCTTCTCTTCAGCTTCCCTCTTCTCTTCATCCTTCTTAGGTTCAGGGGACTTTGCTTTCTTATCAAGCTTCTTTGCATCATCCTGCTTCTTCCCAACTTCTTTCATCTCTTCTTCCTCCTTAAGTTTAATAGTGTCCTCTTCTTTCTTTTTGGTTTCTTTCTTTTCTTCTTCCTTCTTGGGTTCAGGTGACTTTGCCTTCTTATCAAGCTTTTTAGCTTTCTTTTCAGCTTCTTCCTTCTCATCTAGCTTTTTAGCTTCATCTTCTTTCTTATCTGGCTTTTTAGCTTCCTCTTCCTTCTTCTCTTCTCCCTTTTTAGATTCAGGAGACTTTGCTTTCTTATCAAGCTTTTTGGCATCCTCCTGCTTCATCTCTAATTCTTTCTTCTCTTCCTCCTTCTTATCAAGCTTTTTAGCTTCTTCTGTCTTCTTAGTTTCTTTCTTTTCTTCATTCTTCTTAGGTTCAGGAGACTTAGCTTTCTTATCAAGCTTTTTACTGTCTTCTTGCTTTTCTTCTTTTTTCTCTCCTTCCTTTGTATCAAGCTTTTTAACTTTTTCTTTTTCTTCAATTTCTTTTATGTCTTTATCTTTTTCATCAAGTTTGTTAGTCTCTTGTACCTTTTTCTCTTCTGCCTTCTTTGTTTCATGAGTTATTGATTTTTCATCTATTTTTTTAGATTCAGTTTTCTTCATTTCAGTGACTTCCTTCTCTTCTTTCTTTTCAAGCTTTTTGGCTTCCTTAATCTTCTTTTCCTCCTCCTTATCCTTTGGAATTTGTTCTTCCTCCTTTTTAGCTTCTTTCTTCTTAGGCTCAGGAGACTTTGCTTTGGCATCATTCTTTTCTTCTTCATTCTTTTCTCTGGACTCTCCAAGTTTTGCAACTGATTCTCCTTTCAAGTTGAGGATTTCTTCCTTCTTTTCCTCTTTTGCAGTTTTTGTTTCACAAACCTCTGCCTTATTCTCAACTTTCAGAGTCTCAAGTTTAGCTAGGAGTTCCTCTTTCTTGGCCTTAATTTGTTCTGGAGTTAGACCAGCAGTAGCTGCAACAGCCTCTTCTGCTTGAGCTTCTTCCTCTTCCAGCTTGGCCTTCTTTGCAGTAGCTGAATCTACTTCAGATACCTTTACTGCTTGAGCCTCATCTTTAGATACCATTTCTTCAGCACCAACTAATTGGGCACTAGAAGCTTTCTTAGCTTTTTTATCAGCATCTTTCTTCTCAGATTTCTCTTGCTTTCCCATTTCAGATATTACAGGAGGTTTTCCAATGGTAGCAGACTCTGCTGCACCTTCCACTATGCCAGCAACAGCCTTCTCAGGATGAGCTGCAGGTCGCTGTGACACAATTGCAGCTTCAGACTGCAGGTCAGGCTCTTGTACAATAATGTATTCAGCAACTGATCCACCTTTCTCTTCTGCAACTGTCAGCATTGATGACACATCCTCCTTACTGAAAGCACGAAGATTGGCATCATCAACATCAGCTTCCTGAACCATTATTGCCTCCCTGGCCGTCTCGGTAAGAACTTGAGCTCTGTCACTCATTGCTCGCATGTACTCACCAATGTCCTTAAATTCCCCAGACATTGCCATTTGTTCATAGCTCTGAACAGCCTCATGAAGGATTTGTTGAGGATAAGCTTGTGCCTCCTGTATACTCTGCTGTGACAGTTCCCCGACCTGGGAAGGTCCTTCCCTAATGGCAACGATCAGAGCTTCTCGGTAACTTGGATCAATCTGCAGAGCAACTTGCTGCTCAGGTGTCAGTGCTTCAAAGGCCTCTGCATACTTTGCATCAGATAAAGTAACATCTTCCAATAATTCACTAGCAACCTTATAATCTTCTTGCTCAAGAGACTTGGCTTTTTCCACATCAGCTTTGCTTTTAGTAGCTATCTTAGCTTTTTCTTCTTTAAGATCTGAACTGGTTTGCTCTGGTGATTTGGCCTTCTTTTTCTTACTATCCTCATCTTTCTTCTTACCTTTGGCTGCTTTCAAGTCTAAGGACAATTCGGCAGTAGCTTCATCTTCACTTTCCTTCTTAGACTTCTTCAAGGACACTGTAGCTTCCTCCTCTACTGAAGGCTCTCCAGCTTTCTTCTTGAGAGCCACAGTGGCATCCATCTGAATTGAAGATTCCTCGTACATTTCTGTCTTGAGCTTCAGGCTTGGCTCAGTTTCAGGACTTGCTTCTTCTTCCTTGTTACTGTCTACAGCATCTCCTGTATCCTTCTGTACTTCTGTATCTTCACCAATTTCTCCTGCTTCTGCAGTCTCTGCTTTCTTCCCAACTGCTGACACAATAGCAGATTTTACTTCAGAAACCTTAGAAGCTATAGCAGACTTTACTCCAGAAACAAGGCTCTTTTTCCTTTTCCCCTTCTTTTCAGGAGACTCTTCCTCCTTTGACAAGCTCTCTGTTGTATCTTCAGCTTCACTTCTTCCTGCCTTAGATTCAGCTGTTTCCTCTTCCTTCTTTGCTGATTTCTTTATCTGAGATTTTTTCTTCTCTTTGGTTTCTTGTGCTTCTTCAGCAGGTTTCTTTTCTTGCTCTACAATTGTCTTACTCTTCTTACCAACAGTGTCTCTTTCATCTTTGTCTTTCTTTAATTCCTCAGTTTCCAGGGATTCTGAAGTGAGTGATTCAGTGCTTGGGGTTTTGCAGAGCTCTCCCTCCTTCTTAGCTTTCAGAGTCTCAAGTTTAGCTAGAAGTTCCTCTTTCTTGGCCTTAATTTGTTCTGGAGTTAGACCAGCAGTAGCTGCAACAGCCTCATCAACTTGAGATTCCTCCTCTTCCAGCTTGGCCTTCTTTGCAGTAGCTGAATCTACTTCAGATACCTTTACTGCTTGAGCCTCATCTTTAGATACCTTTTCTTCAACACCAACTAATTGGGCACTAGAAGCTTTCTTAGCTTTTTTATCAGCATCTTTCTTCTCAGATTTCTCTTGCTTTCCCATTTCAGATATTACAGGAGGTTTTCCAATGGTAGCAGACTCTGCTGCACCTTCCACTATGCCAGCAACAGCCTTCTCAGGATGAGCTGCAGGTCGCTGTGACACAATTGCAGCTTCAGACTGCAGGTCAGGCTCTTGTACAATAATGTATTCAGCAACTGATCCACCTTTCTCTTCTGCAACTGTCAGCATTGATGACACATCCTCCTTACTGAAAGCACGAAGATTGGCATCATCAACATCAGCTTCCTGAACCATTATTGCCTTCCTGGCCGTCTCGGTAAGAACTTTAGCTCTGTCACTCATTGCTCGCATGTACTCACCAATGTCCTTAAATTCCCCAGACATTGCCATTTGTTCATAGCTCTGAACAGCCTCATGAAGGATTTGTTGAGGATAAGCTTGTGCCTCCTGTATACTCTGCTGTGACAGTTCCCCGACCTGGGAAGATCCTTCCCTGATGGCAACGATCAGAGCTTCTCGGTAACTTGGATCTATCTGCAGAGCCACTTGCTGCTCAGGTGTCAGTGCTTCAAAGGCCTCTGCATATTCAAAGCCATATTGTTCAGCAAGTTGCAAAGGCTCCAAGGAATCACTGAAATCTGCTACAGTTTCTTGAGCTTGTGAATACTGAGAAATATCTTGGACAGCAGAGAGCACCTGCTGCTGCTGCTGTTCTGCTATACCAGTCACTAAAATTTGACCTGCCTGTGCCTTTTGAGTTTTAGCTTGTTCCAGTTTGAGAGTCTCTGGAACATCACCACAAATAACTTCAGCAGTCTCCATCACAAGGGCCTGTTTCATCTCTGCCTGGACACCTTCCTTTACCTTGGCATGCTGAGCAGCTTTTCCAGCTTCTTCTTTAAGATCTGAACTGGTTTGCTCTGGTGATTTGGCCTTCTTTTTCTTACTATCCTCATCTTTCTTCTTACCTTTGGCTGCTTTCAAGTCTAAGGACAATTCGGCAGTAGCTTCATCTTCACCTTCCTTCTTAGCCTTCTTCAAAGACACTGTAGCTTCCTCCTCTACTGAAGGCTCTCCAGCTTTCTTCTTGAGAGCCACAGTAGCATCCATCTGAATTGAAGATTCCTCGTACATTTCTGTCTTGAGCTTCAGGCTTGGCTCAGTTTCAGGACTTGCTTCTTCTTCCTTGTTACTGTCTACAGCATCTCCTGTATCCTTCTGTACTTCTGTATCTTCACCAATTTCTCCTGCTTCTGCAGTCTCTGCTTTCTTTCCAACTATGGACACAATAGCAGATTTTACTTCAGAAACCTTAGAAGCTATAGCAGACTTTACTCCAGAAACAAGGCTCTTTTTCCTTTTCCCCTTCTTTTCAGGAGACTCTTCCTCCTTTGACAAGCTCTCTGTTGTATCTTCAGCCTCACCTCTTCCTGCCTTAGATTCAGCTGTTTCCTCTTCCTTCTTTGCTGATTTCTTTATCTTCAAAGATTTTTTCTTTTTCTCTTTAGTTTCCGGTACTTCTTCAGTAGTCTTCTTTTCATGTACATCTGCCTCTTTTTCTTTTTGCATTGAACTAGTCTTATTCTTCTTACCAACAGTGTCTTTTTCATCTGTGTCTTTCTTTAATTCCTCAGTTTCCAGGGAATCTGAAGTGAGTGATTCAGTGCTTGGGGTTTTGCAGAGCTCTGCCTCCTTCTTAGCCTTCAGAGTCTCAAGTTTAGCTAGAAGTTCCTCTTTCTTGGCCTTAATTTGTTCTGGAGTTAGACCAGCAGTAGCTGCAACAGCCTCATCAACTTGAGATTCCTCCTCTTCCAGCTTGGCCTTCTTTGCAGTAGCTGAATCTACTTCTGACACCTTTACTGTTTGAGCCCCATCTTTAGCTTTATTTTCTTCAGCACTAATTAATTCAGCAGCAGATCTTTTCTTATCCTTCCTCTCAGCATCCTTTTTAATGGCTTTTTCAGGTTTTTCCATTGCAGGAGGTTCTCCAATGGTAGCAGATTCTGCTGCACCTTCCACTACACCAGCAACAGCTTTCTCAGAACGAGCTGCAGTTTGCTGAGACACAATTGAAGTTTGATGACTAGCATCTTCAATATGAGCTTCATGAACCATTATTGCCTCCCTGGCTGTCTCAGTAAGAACTTGAGCCCTGTCACTCATTACTCGCATGTATTCACTAATGTCCTTAAATTCACATAACATTGCCATTTGCTCATAGCCCTGTACGGCCTCATGCAGAATTTGTTGAGGATGAGCCTGTGCCTCCTGTATACTCTGCTGTGATATTTCACCAGCCTGAGACTGAACTTCCCTAATGGCAACTATAAGAGCTTTCTGATAATTTGGGTCAATCTGCAGAGCCACCTGCTGCTCAGGTGTCAGTGCTTCAAAGGCCTCAGCATATTCCAAGCCATATTGTTCTGCAAGCTGCAAAGGTTCCAAGGAATCACTGAAATCAGCTGCAGTTTCCTGAGCCTGTGAGAGTTGAGACATGTCCTGGACAGTAGAGAGCACGTGCTGCTGCTGCTGTTGTGCTACACCAACCATTGAAACTTGGCTTGCCTGTGCCTTTTGAGCTTTAGCTTGTTCTAATCTAAAGCTAGGAGCATCACTAACAGTTTCAGCAGTCTCCATCATGAGTGCTTCTTTCTGGGAAGTATCCTTTACCTTGGCATGCTGACTGGAAGTAGCCTTGGTTTCAAAGGAAGCAGCATCTTCCATGATCTCAACACTGGCAACCTCATAGCCCTCTTGTCCAGAAATTACTTGCTTTGCCTGCTGCTTCTGTATTTGATGGATTGAGGGAGCCTTCCCTTCACCTTCACACACTTCTGGAATCTGAACAATTGCTGCTTCCCCTGTTTCATGGACTTTCTGCACAGAGGCTTTTTTTGCTTTCTTTGAAGGTCTCTCTTCTGACTCCATGGATTTGGCTTGCTCTACTGCCTCTTGACAGCCAATTTCCAAGGCTTCCTGCATCACTTGGCTTGCCTGCTGCTCACTGATCTTGCTGATGCTTGTCATTTCTGAAAGTGTTCCTCCTTCAGATAAGGCCTGCTGTTCCTGCATTATAGCAGCTTCGTGTGGTTCTATGGAACGCTTTGCCTGTTTCTTTTCAGTTTTCATGGGTTGCAGGCCAGTCAACACAGCTTGTTCTTCTGTTTCTGCAACATTCAGTTCAGGCAGCACATGACCTTCAGCCTTGGTGGCATGCTGCTTTTCACTGGTGAGTGTTTTTTCAGCACTCATCACCTGTGCCTCCTCAACCATGGCTGCTTTGCCTTTCATGAGGACATGCTTCTCCACACCATGTTCTTGTAGCATGGACAGACCTTGTTCACTAAGGACACGAAGGTCATGCTGAAGCACATCTTGCCTGTTGACTTGAGCCACAGCCTTGCCCTCTGGATCCACAGTGTGTGCTGAGAGGGTCTCCTCCTCCCAGGACTCCATGTCAGAGAGGTCTGCAATATCAGAACGCAGTGCCTCCCTCTCCTCCACAACAATGGCCTCCAAAGGTGAAAGCTCCTCCACATCTGCCTCAGTGCGAGCATCATCATAAGCCAGGTCTGTCAAACTCATATATTCCTCAAAGGCATCATTCTCCACATCAATCACCATGGCCTCCATCAGAACAGGACCCTTGCAGGAGGTTTCCCGGGTAAAGCGGAGAGGTGGAAGCTCAGCCTGAATGTTTTCGTGAGCTGCAATAGTGATAGATGAGAATACAGTAATTTTCTCTTACATATAAATTATTGCAATAAAACTACAAACACTACAAACTTTCAAATATAGTTTATTCTATAATGTAATTATATCAATGAATATTCTCTTCTCATCTACAGACTACATATACTTACAAAACATATGATCAACAATCTTCTTCAAGTCACTTCCCTGAATAGGTGTAATATTTGTGTAGAAAAGATATGCACATTTGAAACAAACTCTTTCATGCAGACACTGAAGGATTTCCATACCTGAGATATGATCAGAAATTTCCTCAGCATATAATTCAGCAATTTGCTTGGCCTCTGCCTCAGAAATATCTGGAGTATCATAGAGTGAGAGGGAGATTTCCTTGCCATCAATACTGACAGACACATCAGCTTTCTCATCATCCAGTGCAGACGCCTCAGACATTGCTGACTCGTACATGGAGATCTGAGAGGAGTGCTCCTCATTGATGGTGGACAGGGATGGGTTTCTGGCAATGCCCCTCAGATCACCCAGTGGTGCCGGATCAGCCTTCATCTTCTCCTTCTCCAAGAATTTATCTGTGGCACCAAATATCATAAGTCACTAAACACTAAACTCTTTACCTTGCAGATTGATATACAGAGAACTTGACAATAAAGTGTTGCATATACTACATTCCATCATCTTAAATTTCAGTTTAAATAAAAAGGACCTCAACTACACTCATATGGTCCTACTTCCATATCTTTATTTGTCCAAATTTCTTTTAACCTCTTCATCATGAGGATGCATATTTTGCATCCTCAGAGCACTCATGACAAATCCAAGGACACATACTGTGTCATGGCTGCGTCCTGCCAAGATGGCATGTTTTTTTTCCTGGATACCATATGAGACCTTTCAGAATGTAGGTTGTATATGGTATATATAATGGCTTATTTGATTTTCATCATTATTATAAAGGTGTATGATTCATTTATACGAGGATAAGTACACCCTTGTGGAAATAATTTTATTTTACCTATTTATTTTTTTTATGGAATAAATGTATTAGTTTACCATAAAAATTACCATTTTCTCTTATTTGTCATCTTCAGGAAGTGGCCAAGAATAGACAAACTATAATTTCTTTTCCCTAAAATTTGCATGGGTTTATTTCATAATGTACATAGTACCTATCATGAAAAATCATTTACTATCAGCATTATTTCAATAGAGAGAGAGAGAGAGAGAGAGAGAGAGAGAGAGAGAGAGAGAGAGAGAGAGAGAGAGAGAGAGAGAGAGAGAGAGAGAGAGAGGGGTTTCTGAGTTGGGTATCTCCCCACCCCTAACCCAGCCCAGTTATGACACTGGGAACCATTTTCTATTGCCCAGAGTGAAGATCAAGGTTTAATGATATGTTAACTATACCTCTTCACCATATGATCAGCCTACATCACACAAGCGGCCATCTTACCCTCAAATCCTAAGAGCGAGGCAGAGGAGGAAGCGGAGCCCATGACATTGGTGGCCTCACAGGTATACGTTCCCAGGCAGCAGGTGCCGTCCTCCCCACTGATGATGCGGTGGATGTCTCCCGGTTGGAGCTCCACCCCATCCTTGTACCACTTGAGGTTTGGCTGAGGGACTCCAATAACCTAGCAGAGTCACCAAAAGTCAGTGTGAAGAGACTGCTTATGTATTATCGTAATGAAGAAACTAAGATGCAATGGTAAGTAAAATCTGAAAGTACATGAACAAGCTGGTTTTGTGTACAACAGAGAATTCACAGAAAACTTTCAAGAGCTATTTTCTTTCTTATTCTTTTGAAAGGAACATATTTGGTATCAAAAAGTATGCCAAAGTATACCAAAGATGCTATGAAAAAAGAAAAAGTGAAAAATTATGAAACATACATGAAGAAACAATTACCTTGCATTCCAAATTGACAGTTCCTTCCTGAGAGAGAACAGCACGAAGAGGCTCCAGGAAGACAGGCTTCTTGTAGTGGCGAGGAATTACCAACTTCAAGGAGGTGGCAGTAACACTGTGTCCATAGTCATTGCTGGCCACACACTTCCACTCACCCTGAATGATTCAAACACACAAATGAGTGAAGCAATTCATATAAAATGCCAAACAACAATAATGCAGAATTATTTCTTTTTAATGGTCAAGGGAAACAAAATCATATATATATATATATATATATATATATATATATATATATATATATATATATATATATATATATATATATATATATATATAAAGATTAACTGAGGAGCCAGTCTGAAAGATGTGCGTTGAAACTTCTCTCACAAAAGAATTCAAGTCTAGGAAGAAGAAAATACAGAAGCAGATAGGAAATTCTAAAGTCTGCAAGAAATAATAAGAGACAGGTAATAATACACATTACTAGATCAGTACACTGGTTTTATCCATCCCTTTATAATAAGGTTATTCCCACAAGACTATCCCTCTCCACCATGGATTGACAGAGCTAAGACAGTGAATCACATGTGTGTTAGTGTGTGGTGCTCTGTCTGGGCTATATAAACAGATAAAGTAAAAGCTAAGTACTTCTATATTGTATTTCTATTATGTTCAAAAGACTCTAGTTGAAACTATACAGATTTTCAAGGATATTTTCATGGTTCTATTGACAGATTAACAAGGTTTATAAATTATTAAGATGCAGAACAGTCTTGAAAATGTGGCTTATCAATTCTGTGACATTTGAACATGGACATGGTTAAAGTGCAGTGTTCTTGAATGCAGGCCAGAAACAGCAGCCAACACACACCTGGTCAGTCATCTCTAGGTGGTCAATGTCCAGGTGGAAGATGCCAGCCTCCTGCTGCGTCATGCGATACTTGGATGATGCGACAATGATCTCATCCTCATGGTACCAGGTCACAGAGGGGGATGGTGTCACTGTCACTGTGGAAAATTCAATGATGGTGATGATATAATGAAAATTTTAAAAAATTTACTGCTTTGTATTCCAAACACACACTTGTGCATGTAAAAGAATGGGGCATACCTTGCACGGTGAGTCTGAAGGGATCGCCAATCTTCACATCACGACTCCTCAGTCCCTGGATGAACCTGTGATTAAAGATTTCATTAGAAAACATCAAGAGAAGGGTTCACTTAATTTTCATAAGCTTGATGTCATTCCAAAACTAAAAATGTTTGAAATAATAAAAATTGAATAGTACAACCACAATTTTACTCTAAATATACATCAAGTAAAACATCAAACACAATATCATTTGGATATATATATATTCTATCCATGCAAGGTATTCAAGATGCTGGATATTTACCTTGGAGGAATATTGGTGGCTAGCAACTGCTCTTTCTCTTCCTCATTCAAGTGAGCCTTGATATCTTCAAGAGTGAGTTCTGCCATGGACTGAGCCTCACCCATGCAGTTCTTGGCAATGCATGAGTATTTGCCTGGAAAACAATACAGAGTCCTTAGTTTATTACAATACAAATGATAAAATTTTACATATACAACAATATTTTCAGATATGTCTCTTTCTCTCTCACAAACACATTAACTCATGATTTCTAATTAACCATCCACTAGAGATGTCAGCTTTGTAAATTAGGCAACCAATTCAATAAAATATGGAAGAAATAAAAGCTCTTCAACAGATGTAGTTTTCAATGAAAATATAAAAATGTAAACAGCAAAAAGATTGCAGTATATTCTTCCTCAGCACACCTTCAGTAACTCACCAAGGGAGTTTGTTCCAGAGAGTTGGTACACATCACCTGGCTTGAGTTCCTGGCCATCCTTGAACCACTGCAGAGTGGGTGTTGGGTAACCCACCACCTTGCATTCAAATGACACTAACCCCTCCTCAGTTAAGAGAGCCTTCAAGTTGTCCAGGAAGCGAGGAGTGCGGTAGTTTCGAGGAACTGAAAGGAAAGGCAGACATATCATTAAGGCAAGGTAATGAATCAAACCATAATGAATTATAAAAATAGACAAATGATTCTTACAATTCCAATGATCCCACCTATCAAACAAGAGAATATCAATCTAAAAATATAATAATGCATTTTAATTTCCTTAGCAGAAGCAACAAAGCAAACCATAATTATGTTAATGATGAAAGTAAACAAACAACTTTCCCAACAAATGATTTCAATCCAATCCTACTTGTGATTCAGTTTGATTTCCATAAGTTAAGAGCATCAAAAGAGTAACAAACCAGAGAGGGTGAGGTTGGCAACTGAGGTAGTGTATCCACCCTCATTCTTCACCACAGCCTTCCAGTCTCCATCATCACCGAGCTCCGTGGATGAAATCTCCAGCAGGTTTCTCCCCCCGCCCTCATCGCTCAGGCGGTAGCGGTCACTTTTCTCAACCTTTTGGCCATTGTGGTACCATGATACCGACTGCACCTCAGGCGGTGTCTCCACTGTGATAATGGATAAAGAGTGTACATATATGCATACTAAAAAAAAAACACACACACACACACACACACACACATAAAAAAGATATGATGAAAAATATCATCACAAGCATGATATGCTTGAGGGTCCGGGTTCAAGTCCGGGGAAGCAGCAAGACAAATGGGCAAGCCTCTTAATGTGTAGCCCCTGTTCACCTAGCAGTAAATAGGTACTGGGTGTGACTCGAGGGGTTGTGGCCTCGCTGTCCCAGTGTGTGGAGTGTGTTGTGGTCTCAGTCCTACCCGAAGATTGGTCTATGAGCTCTGAGCTTGCTCCGTAATGGGGAAGGTCGGCTGGGTGACCAGCAGACAACCATGGTGGTGAATTACACACACACACACACACTACACTACAAGAATGGTTCCAAAATTTGAAGGGATGACATATGAGGAGAGACTAAAGACTATAGATCTACAAACCCTGGAACAGAGAAGGGAGAGAGGGGATCTGATACAAGTTTATAAATTGATCAACGGAATGGACCAAGTAGATAATGAGAAACTGATCCTGAGAGAAGAATATGACATTTGAAGAACAAGATCGCATAGTAAAAAGATGAGAAAGGGAATATGTCTGAGAGATGTTAAAAAATATAGGTTCCCACAAAGATGTGTTAAGACGTGGAACAGTTTGAGTGAAGAAGTGGTGTCACCAATGAGTGTGCATAGTTTTAAAGAAAAATTGGATAAGTGTAGATATGGAGATGGGGCCACACGAGCATAAAGCCCAGGCCCTGTAAAACAATAACTAGGTAAATACAACTAGGTAAATACACACACACACACACAAAAGAGTTAATGAAGGAACTGGATGAAGAGAAGGCAATGGGACTGGATGAAGTCTCAGGCAGAATACTGAAAGAATGTAGGGAAGAACTAGCAAGTCCTATATACAACATCATAAAATGCTCAATAGAAAATGGAACAGTACCAAAAGAATGGAAAAGAGCTGAGGTAGTTCCCATATATAAGAGCGGAAGGAAGGAAGAACCTTTAAATTACAGACCAGTATCACTAACTAGTGTAATATGCAAGATGTGTGAAAGAATAATAAAGAAACAATGGATCGAGTTCCTTGAAGACAACAAATTAATAACAAATAGCCAATTTGGTTTTAGAAAAAGACGGTCTTGTGTAACTAATTTATTGAGTTTCTATTCTAGAATAGTTGATAGAGTACAAGAGAGAGAGGGATGGGTTGACTGTATTTATTTGGATTTAAAAAAGGCGTTTGACAAAGTGCCACATGCAAGATTACTATGGAAGTTAGAGGAGAAGGGTGGCTTAAAAGGAAGCACATTGAGATGGATAGAAAATTATTTGAGGGGGAGAGAAATAAGGACGGTAGTTAAAGATATGAAGTCCAAGTGGAGAGCAGTAGAAAGCGGAGTGCCACAGGGGTCAGTATTGGCACCAATACTTTTCCTCATTTATATTAACGACATGCCAGAAGGAGTGAACAGCTACATAAATCTGTTTGCAGATGATACGAAACTGTGCAGAGTTATAAAGCAAAAGAGGATTGTGAAATACTGCAAGAAGACCTAAATAAGATCTGGGAATGGAGTAAAAGTGGGAAATGGAATTCAATGTGAACAAAAGCCATGTCATGGAAATGGGAAAGAGTGAAAGACGACCTGTGGGAATCTATAAGATGGGAGATGGAGTAGAACTGGAGAAAGTAAAAAGGAAAAGGACTTAGGAGTGACGATGGAAGAAAACAATCAACCAGTAAGCCATATTGATAGAATTTTAGAGAAACATATAATTTGCTAAGGAATATTGGAGTAGCATTTCACTACATGGACAAAGAAATGATGAAGAAATTGATAAGTACTATAATAAGACCCAGATTGGAATATGCAGGAGTAGTGTGGACCCCTCATAAAAGAAACACATAAGGAAATTGGAGAGACTACAAAAATGGCTACAAGAATGGTTCCAGAATTTGAAGGGATGACATATGAGGAGAGATTTAAAGGCTATGGATCTACCAACCTTGGAACAAAGAAGGAGAGAGGGGATCTCATACAAGTTTATAAATTGATCAACGGAATGGACCAAGTGGATAATGAGAAACTGATCCTGAGAGAAGAATATGACATCCGAAGCACAAGATCGCATAATAAAAAGCTGAGAAAAGGAAGATGTCTGAGAGATATTAAAAAATATAGTTTCCCGCAGTGATGTATTGAGACGTGGATCAGTCTAAATGAAGAAGATAGTCATGATAAAGCACTCCACACCTTGCTTCTGTGTTGAGTTAATCCTACCATAGCACACCATACCTTTAACAATGAACCGGGTCTTGTCTCCAATTTTCACCTTGCGGTCCACCAGTCGATCCAGCAACACTGGTGGGGGACCAATGGGTGTTGGGGACCTCTGCTCCTTCCTATGAAAGAAATCAGCACTTAGAGCATTGTAATACAGAAGCAAAATGGAAAGTAGTACTACAAAATAAGTAATATGTAGAAGTTATGGTGTTTTCTCCTATATTCTTTACTTGCCTGGCAGGCGGCAGGAGTGACATGTCCCTGGAAACCACCTTCACCCTGGAGGAGGACACAGCACGGCCCATGCAGTTGGATGCCTCGCAGGTGTAGGTACCGAGGGAGGTGGGGTCATTGGCATTGGCAGTAAGGGCAAACACATCTCCTGAAAGTATCACAGAGCAATGTGAGCAGGTCGGCTAGAGAACACAGATATCAAGACTGCATAATAAGAAACTCAACATTAATTATAACGAAAAAACAAAACATTCTGAAGAGTAGAATAGAAATTGCAACTTATCATTGCCTGGATACCATCTTTTCTCTTCCATTGCTCTCTACTCTTAAACACAAGCAATTCATAAAAATGCTCCTTACTCTACTGTATACTGTATCTAATTTCCTTCCTTCCTCACCAGCTTTGATCTCGGCACCATCCTTGAACCACTTGAGGACAGGTGTGGGAATGCCAACCACTTTACACTCAAGGCTGACAGTGCCTTCATCCGTTAGCAGGGCTTCCAGTGCCTCAAGGAAGACAGGTGCCCGATAACCCTTAGGCACTGAAAGGAGACAGAGGACAGAGATGTAAATGACCAGGATTACAGACATTAGCACTTGTTTAGGTTGAGAGTTATTGCTGTGGCATCATCATCATACCTATGACCTTGAAGGAGGAGGAGCTTGAGGCTTGACCTGAAGAGTTCTCTGCCACACACTTCCAAGTTCCTTCATCTGATACACTCAGCGGGGAGATGTCCAGACAGAAGAAGTTCCCTTCATGAAGGACTCGGTATTGAGGTTCTTGGGACACCTCAGCATTATTGTGGTACCAAAACACCTGTAATACAGTTGCCGTGACATTTCTCCCAAACAAATAGTTTCATAAGACACCTAAAAACTCATACTTCAGTTTTAACATTCTAAAACCATACGAGTCATTCTCGAATCAACATTTTGTCACTAGTAACAACTGAAAACAAGTCATAAATGGAGACTGACATATCCATTACTAAATCAATTACCATTTCATAATTGCTAATGTCTTGCAAGTTTCACTACAATAACAAGCAAACTTGAAACCTGTCACACTGGCTCACCTTCACATCATCCCGGGCTTGTCGCAGCTCCACTAGGAACCTGACACGTGTCCCAACCTTGGCTGACTGATCACTAAGAGTTCTCACAAAGACTGGTGCCTCTACTCTGCTTGTGGGTGCTCGGCTCTCCACCTTCAATGATACTTTTGCTCGAGCCTGTGGAAGACAGCACACTGCTCCACTGGTCTGCAACTCATTTATGGAGATTTTATCTTAAGATGATAGCATGTCCCTATGCAATCATAATTTTCTTTCATGACCAATCTAAAAACAACACTATTTTATAAATCCATAAGCTGGAGAAAATGCCACACACCAATGTCCATAATATTGAAGCCACCATAGAACTTTTAAAATCTAATCACATAAACACAAGAACATGCAAAAAACTACATGCACTTATTACACATACACACCCTTCACTTAAGATTAAAAAAAATGGCAACTCCAACACTAGCCTCGGAGTCCCTTTCTAGGGAGGGAACCATAAATGTCCCCAGCTTAAATTGCTCTCTCGGTATCAACCATTAATGTCTTGACAACTCCTCCAACTTTTTCTTCATTAACTTTAGATCTAATTTTCAATCTGTAGAACACCATTTCTCCTCTACTAAACTTATCTTCTTTTCCTCACTGAAACACAGGTGTCTGAGGCAGCTGACAGTACCTCCTTCTCTGTTCCCTCCTACTTTCTCTATCCTAATTTTTGTTCCAATGTTGGATATTGCGTTTATGTGCACAATGACTTTAATTGCTCTTGTGCCCATGCACTTGAATCTTCAGTTCCCATCATCAGACTTCAACTCAAGTCACTCTCTAACTAAATTTGTCTGTGCTGTCTATCTCTCCCCTAAATCCTCTAACTAAAAGAAATTCTTTGACTATCTAACCTCTAAAGTGGAGCACATTCTATTACTTTATCCCTTCGTGGAGATCTCCATCCTTTGAGATTTCAATGTTCATCACCAGCTTTGGCTTTTCCCCTTCCTTCACTGACCATCCTGGTGAAATAAAGTTCAACTTTGCCTCTGGCATTTTGCCACTGCCAGTTGGAGGGACTTGAGGATTTACTATGCTAAATTTCCCTGGAATGATTACTGTTTCCGTATCAGGGACTGATCTCTGTGTGCTGAGTGCATAATAGAGGTGATAGTGTTGGGCATGGATGCATACATCCCTCACTCTTTTTCTCAATATAAACATTCCAAACCTTGGTTTAAACACAGCTTGTTCTCACATCATACATGATATGGAGGTTGCCCACAAAAGGTATTTGGACCTTCCATTGCCTTAAGGGAAGGCGCCAGACATGACTTTACAAAAGTGAAGCCGATGCAGCATTGGTCTGCTGCTGCCCCTACCCTTTCTTGTACACCCAAAAATCAGCTGCCCATTGAAATATATAGGAACGCCCGAGTTATGCTCCTTATTTTCCGTCTTATGTCCATGTTTCGAGGCCGCCTACCATATGTGTGACCTTAGAAGACTAAATAGTCGTGGCATATCGTGCCACGAAGATTCAGGTGGTAAATTATACACAGAAATTAGATAATAGTGTTTCTTCAGCTTTGGTAGACTTTGATGACTGATGAGAGGAATGAAGCTGTCTTTGGGGCAAATATATGGCTGGACCATGTCCTGTACACATGTAAATATACATAACTTGAAACATATTAATTTGCGACGGAAATGGCAAAGCCTATTTGGCTAAATATATAATCAATCAAGGGCCATCAATCTGAGGAAATTTTGGGGAGAGAAAAAGATTGGCTGTCATGACGCTCCAGTTGGTATGCTGCTCCAGCTGATGTGCTCTAGTGGCTCGACTTGCCCAGGTAGCCATTCATCATCATCCTCTCACCTACCGGCTCCCTGCATGGCCGCCTACCTCTTGTTTCTATTCATCATTTTTGAGTCTGCTATTTTCTCTCCAAATTTGTGATATTCCTTTCACTGTTTTTTTCTTTTTCTCAGACAGTACCCTTCCTTCTTTAGCCTACCTGTGTACCGTCCCGCCTGTCCACCACCGCTGTATAGATGCCGGAGTCCTGGCTGGTGACATCGTGAATGACCAGCTGGGCCGAGCGCTGCGTCTGCGTCGTGGTGTAATGAGCACCAGCCTCCAATGCTCGCCCGCCCTTCTGCCTGCAATGCACAACATGCACTTCAAAATACACGTAACAGTACACAGTTACTCTTCAGTAAAAATACAAACCCACATTCAAATTTATACTCACCATGAACCATGTGTATACTTGTACAGTCAGCTCCCTATTTGATTAAGCAGTTTTCATACCTATAATTCTAACAAAAGTGACATTCTTTTTTTTTTTTTTCATGGTAGCTGTCATTGGATAATGCTAAGCTGCCCCTGATGTGTATCATATGCCTGCCTTCTTTCTCTTCCCCTCCACATCCCTCTTCCTGTCCCTCCTTCCAACCACCATATGCTTCTCCGCCGATTATGCATACAGCTTTGTGATGGTTATTGATTCCCACACACACACACACACACACACACACACACACAGTTAACTTTAAGAGCGTATTAACACTATATCACCACACCATACCACTGCTCACTGTGTTGGAGTAGGTGGAGGTGATGGAGCTGGAGGGGATAAGAGGAGTTTGAGTGGGAGGAAAGAGATGGATCAGTTGAGAAAAGATGCAAAAAAACTTCGGCTTTATATAATGATTTTTTTCTTTTATTAGGGAAATTTGTATAATTTTGGTATTTAATTTATTTATAGGAATGCAAATCAAGCTGCAATCTGTAATAAGATTCTGTCTAGCTGTGTTTTTTATTTCTCGCTGGAATAACACTTTCGTCATTCTATAATTTCCTTTTTCTTTTAATTATGCGCATGCTCAGGATTGTTTCGGTGTTAGATGAAAGATTTCAATAATATGTGAAACTTGACCCAAGTAATATGAAATATCCAATAACATTTAGTCTAGCTATACATATTTTCAATTTTGTTATCTTTTATAGTGACAAAATATAAAACAAAAATTCTTCATATGACAAGGAAGTAAAATTTTTATGTATTTAGAAAATATAATGCAGTCCGGCTGTTTTCCTTTTTGACATTATGATGTGTTTGTGGTGCCGTTAGTGTGAAATACCAGCAATTCGCTGGACTTCCTTTGTAAACACAAGACTCAGTAATGTTATTGTACATTGATTATTAGTTTAAGTATTTGTTTCATCTAAAAATGTAGTGTATTCCATTCTAGGCATCTTCTTTCTTCTCACGATTTTTAAAATGAACTACGTATATGAATATTGGGCATCAAAGGCACATCACCAGTGGCTTCCTCCCAGGTCAGTTCATTACTGTTTACCTACACTTCCTTGTGTTTCCAGATCCAGAGAGTGAAGTAAAGTCAGAATGAATCACTAAAATAGATAAATAACCTCCAAATGTTTTCAAATATGGAAGTGGTTATATCCCCACTCAGACCGGCCACCATAACGGCAGCGGACCCAGACCAATACCCACCCTCCTTCCTCCCTGTGTCAACTCGTCAACATTTCCTTCAATATTGAGTGTTTCTCGGGAATTTCCAGCTGTTTTTCACGTGAAATGCATAAATGGAACTAGAAGGAGAAAGAAATGTGGAATGAAATTCAGTGAGAGAGTCTAGTAGTAGTAGTAGTAGTAGTAGTAGTAGTAGTAGTAGTAGTAGTAGTAGTAGTAGTAGCACTAATGGTGGTGGTGGTGGTGGTGGTGATGTCGGTGATGGTGGTGGTAGTGTGCTAGTAGCAATAGCAGTAGTAATGGCAGCAGCAGCACTATTATCATTACTATCAGTGTGTGTGTGTGTGTGTGTGTGTGTGTGTGTGTGTGTGTGTGTGTGTGTGTGTGTGTGTTGCATTGTATATTATACAGCCCTGAATGGATGAGAGAGAGAGAGAGAGAGAGAGAGAGAGAGAGAGAGAGAGAGAGAGAGAAAGCTGGGGGGGGGTTTAGATGGAGGTGATACGGATATGGAATATGAGAAATGCAGAGTGGGGAGTGATGTGAAAGAATAGACATGAAGTGGTGTTGAGAAAGAAGATAAGGCTTAATAAGGTAAATGATAATATACTACCTATTAAAATCCCTCAAGTTGACATGTCACTCTAGGACTCTAGATAAAAGTAAAGGTAGGATGGTTGTTTCATCAAGTAGGGAGCTGTCCGTACGTTCTTGAAAACAAGAAATTTTTTGACAACAAAGAGAGAGAGAGAGAGAGAGAGAGAGAGAGTGTGTGTGTGTGTGTGTGTGTGTATGAAATCAGTACTGTTGAAAACATGGTCTGATTGATTCTCTCACGAAAAGGAAACAATGCATTTGTCAAGGAATCGATATCTCTGATACAGGAATGCTGAGACGAGGCAATAGTCAGCAGTGGAATTAATACATTATATTTTGTAATAGACTGTAGATAGCTATAGAGTTTCTTTCAGCTATTCCAGTTACGGCCTTTACTACTTATTCATCCCAATATACGAAGTGCTGTGCCGTAAATGCATTGTTCATAGTTTAATTTGAAGTCCAATTCCTAACATGATATAAAACATAAAAAAAAATGAAACTCAAACAAGTTGGTTTACACAATCTGCTAGGCAGCTTCTGAATTTTTACAAGGCACGCTGTAAATATTCGGCTATAAAATTCTTCTTTCTTGCCGCCATTTGTATACATAAACTATCATTTACTCCCTTATATCCTTCAGACCAAAGGACGTGACTTTCCAAAGAAATCGCATCCATTATAAAGCAACTCCGACCCTAGTTGTTTAAGGGAGGTGTCAGTGGTTCTCGGAAATGGGCTCCCTAGCCTATATTTAGTCTTGTGTATCAGAATGGCCTTGAGTCTCCTGTCCTGTCACCCTCATTGTCACCACACACTGTCCCTAAATAAGCCCAGCTGTGTGTTGTTACTTATTTCTTGTCTGTATATACTCGTGGACGTTCCCTGTCACCTGTTGCTGCTCTTGACTACCTGATGATTCTCTCTCTCTCTCTCTCTCTCTGAACTGCATTTCCCCTCTTCATGCTTTCTACCTCACCCAGTAGCTACACACGAACAGACTATCTTCCATCCTCCAAACTGAAGCCAGAGGAGGTGGCAGGTGCCTTCTACTTGCTACTATTTCTGTTAGAAGCCGACATGAGGGATGGAGTGGCGGTGGAGTGCGAAATGCGGGTGACAAAGGGACGCCACATGCTCTAGCTGTGACGAACTCGCAAGGGTCAGATAAGGAATGTAAAAACCACACTACCATAATGAAAACACTAGAGGCAGACAGACGAAGGAGAAGAGAGAGCGAGCGAGCGAGAGCGAGAAAGAGGAAAAAGTGAGAAAGAGGTGGCTCACTCAGTGCCAAGAATGCCAACATTTGCGATACCAGATGTCGCTTGTGCAGAATTGTCACATGGGAGAGAGCGTGGGGGAAGAGAGGGAGGAGCGGGTAGGCACTAGGCAGCTCCTTTTCCACTTGCCAATGACCGGACATCCTCAAGGTAAACGATTATATTTCGGGGTCAACGCAGGGTATTCTGAGCTAATGACGTGGTTATGGGAGCGGGAAGCGGCTATACTGGGGGCGGGCAAGGCGACACGAAGCTAAAACAGGCACGTGATGACACAAGAGGCAGAGAGGCGAGACACAGCGGTTAAGGTCGCTTGTTATTACGAGGCTTGTCTCATCTGTTGCGTCCCCAGCTTCCTTCCTACCCCCTCTCACCTCAAGGTTCCGCTCACCTGGACACCTACAGTCTTATACCCTAAGGATCTGTTGCAATTAACGAATTGTGTAAATAGATGATTGTTTGATAGCGAAGAAAAAGAAAATGCAAACGACAAGACCTGCAAGCGAATAACCTGGAAAAGAGGGCTGAGTTAAGTAAGAACTCCCTCTTCCCAACACACACACACACACACACACACACGACCTTTTCTCCTCTCCCTCCCACCCTGCCTCCCTTCCTACCTGCCTTTCTTCACACAACCTTTACAGAATCTTGGCACAAACTCCCACCAAACAACCAAAAACAACCATTCACTAACCTGCTGCCACCACTTCAGACCAAACCACGCCACTACCACGCCTGTTTGATAACGACTCACGCGCAACCTCTTAGCACACGTCATGCCTTCCCCAGGCCATCCCGTGTTCCACCCCAAAACCTTTGCCTTCCACACCTTTGTCACATTTCTCATTACTTTCGCAAGTAACGTTAGAGTAACAAGAATGACTGGTTAACACACGTGATGATGAATATGGCAGCAGATCTCCTCAGCCAGTCTTGAGACAGGCCAGCCCGTCCACAGGTCACCTCGTGGCCAAAATAAAGTGGTGATATGAAACAGTTGGTTTAAGTGGCGAGGGTGGAGCAATGGAAGGTGTAGAGGTGAGGTGATGGGAGAAGCTGACGGGTATAGGGTGAGTGGTAAGAGCATAAGGTATGTTAATGGGCAGATGCAAGGGTGAGAATGCATTGATGGTTTGGAGTGAAATGGGCTGGTGCTCGAGATGGAATATTTTGTGTATGGATGTAGCAGATATAACAATGAATGGTGGAGAGTGTGAAGGTCTAAGAGGTAGTGTTCAGAAGGTTTCTTACAGCGTGTGCAGCAAGAAAGCGCTCTTGGTGTGTAGGGAAATGCAGGTGTGTTTATAGTGAGAGGCTGAATGGAGGGAAGGGTAACACACACACACACACACACACACACACACACACACACACACACACACACTCTCTCTCTCTCTCTCTCTCTCTCACACACACACACACACAAACCTGGTCACACAGGCGCAGCATTGTTGTCCCATCGGCTCCCTATCTGACCATCCTCACTCCCACTGCGTTCTTTGTTACAGGCTCCACGGACCAGTCATCGCCCAGTCGCCCGTGACGCCTCATAGCTTCACACGCGAAATAACACGTCTAAACTACTAGCACTTGAACCTGTATGTTCTCTTGTACTTGCGAGAAGTTTTCATCTTTTATCAAACTATAACGACTATTTAGGTGATGAAGGTCGACCCAGCGTTTGTATAGCAGTTACATGTCATCAGTGTGTAGAAAAGCAGAGGTACTTTCATGCCGCCGAACTCAGTAAGAATGGATGTTATCTGATAATACTTGAGCGAGATTCAGCAAATTCACTATTTCCCTTCACATAAAGACACTTAAACAGTAACTGAAAGGTAAAAATTTAGGAGTAATTTTTCTCCTTTTCTTTTTTGCAAAAAGTGCCAAGAATGACTGGAATTAGACTCGAGTTTCTTTGATCATCTTGAGGAACTTTGTCGCCGCCTCGCTGCTTTGTTACTCGTATTTCCAAAACAAAGTCAATACATTTTACGAGAAAGGGAACAAAGAATGAGATTAAAGAGAACGAAAGTGAAGACGAGGGGCAGAAAATGGACATGGAATAGTTGGTCTTCGTGGGTTCAGTCTTTTCACAACAACTTCTCACCAGCGATAAATATTGTGTCGAGGGAGAAAGTGAATGGAGTGTATAGGATGACTCCGCGTCCTGACGATGTACACAGCTGTCATCACACGCGAAAGTACACTCTTCAGAGATAATCCTTCTCCTCTTTTTCAGACCAATTGTCCTGTCCTTTCTCCTGTGAGAGATCTTAAACACAGAACAGTTCTCAGTGTCACCAGCACGTTAGTAAGTTTTATGGCAGTGTAGCATTGTTATATGCGCGTATGCATATTAACACTCTCTCCTAGTTTTTCTTCTTTCACTTCTTAGTGCACTCATTATCGCAATACAAAAAAAATACACTTAATGGGGGCACTACTCAACATCACAACTCAGTCCTGTCTTGATCTCCCTTGTAGAGTAAGACGAAAGAACGCACGCACTCCATCTCTATGCTCCACCGCGGGCAGTAAGTACTCAACACTACAAAATGCCTGCGTTTTCGTTTCTCTTGCAGAAAGATGGAATATACATATACACACACTTTTCTAAGTTATCCTTCCTTCCATTCGCGTACTCGATTCCTGATCTCTATATACGGAAGAACGTCAACAGTACTCAACACCACAACCGGTCCAGTCTCCGTCCCTCCTGCAGAGTAAGACGAGAGTAACTGCGATGTAACATGAAGTTCGGTGACGTCTAAGGGGCAGCAGCGGCAAGTATCTGAGCGACTCACTCATTCACTTGGCTGATGTGTTGACGGACCATGTCCCTCTCACGACCTTCCCTCGCCACGGTGATATAAGCGCCACCCAAAATAAACTACCAGTACATTTTTTTGTCCTCCATCTTCGCTTGTTCCTATAGCGCGGGTTTACCTGTAACATTTCACTTTCCGCACTAACTACCTTGGTAGAGTTCGCTCGCTGATGGAAGCGTTTTAGCAAGAGTGGTGAGAGAGGATGAGAGAGAAGGAGTGAAGGGAGGGCGTGGAGAGCGAGGAGGTGCAGGCGTGCACGGGCGGCAATACACTGCGATCGGCTTCAAAGGAAAGCCTCGTAGGTCGGTGCTCGAGCGATGGAAGAGGAGGAGGAAGAGGGCAGGAGAGGAGAGGGAGGTTATACGAAGGTAAGATGGAGGAAGGAGGGAGGGCACGGGAAAGGAAGGAGAATGGGGTGAGAGGGGTACTCAGGAAGGGAGAGGAGGGGAAGAAGTAAGGCAGGTACATCATTACCAGCCACAACACCTTACCAGCTGCCCCCACCATCTGCCTTACTCCACCTCCCTCCTCCTTTACACTACCATACCTGCGCCGCCGCAAGGAGAAAGACGAGGGAAATAAGAAAAAATCGACCTGTTTCTAGAAAAATCACTTGGGGATAATGAGAAGGGCGGAATATTGAAACTGAGGCGAGATGAATGAAACTAATCCAGAAAAATATGAGAGAGGGAAAAATTTTAAAAGCCGAAGTAAGAACAAGAACCAAATAATAGAGAGAAGAAACAGAAAATTCATATAAAAGAAATTGGCAAAGCTCTTGCAAGCCGAGATAAAAACAAAGAATAAAGTGAAGAAAAACAAGAACGAAGTAAAGAAGAGGAGGAAGAGTAAGAGATATCAAACAAAGAGCAGGTTACATCAACAATACGACCATCACATATTCTTCCCGATCATCACGTGACGCGAGGGCTGCCCAGTGACCAACCCAGTGACAGCGATGGCCGTTGCGTCACCGCGGGCATGTGACGCCCCGGAATAGCCTGACGTCTGTTATCTCGCCTGAGGAAGAGGAAAAGAGGGGGGGGGGAGTCATGAGTGTGACGTCACTCTTCATGACACACCAGAAGACACTCCTCCTCCTCCTGCCATTTTTCTTTCCGTCGTTTTCCTTTCCTTGGTTTGGCTTTTTTTACATTTTTCTTTCTTTCTCCTTTGATAACAATCTCTCTCTCTCTCTCTCTCTCTCTCTCTCTCTCTCTCTCTCTCTCTCTCTCTCTCATTCTCTAATAGAGCGAGCGAGGAAAAAGACGTGGATGGCAGGAGGAGTGAGAAAAATATTGAAAAATCGAAGGGAAGAGAAGAAGGAAGGGAGGGTGGGAGACCCAGATGGAGGCTGTCTGGTGATGTGGAGGGAAGATGTACGAGTATACAGACTTCCCTCCGCCCAACTCCTTTCCTCCACCTCTCCAGTCGTCTCTCTCTCTCTCTCTCTCTCTCTCTCTCTCTCTCTCTCTCTCTCTCTCTCTCTCTCTCTCGCAAGACACACACACACACACACAAGAAAAATACCATGTTAGTAACTATCATAGACATGGTGCTGCTGCTACTATTACTACTACTACTACTGCTACTACTACTACTACTACTACTACTACTACTACTACTACTACTACTGCTGCTGCTGCTGCTACTGCTGGTGCTACTCTGACTGCTACTGCTACTACTACTACTACTACTACTACTACTACTGCTGCTGCTGCTGTGCTGCTGCTGGTGCTACCTGCTGCTGCTGCTACTACCACTACCACTACTGCTACCACTGCTGCTGCTGCTGCTGCTGCTGCTGCTGCTGCTGCTGCTGCTGCTGCTGCTGCTGCTGCTGCTACTGCTGCTGCTGCTGATGATGATAATGATGATGATGATGCTACTGTTCGTGCTACTCTGACTGCTGCTGCTGCTGCTACTACTACTACTACTACTACTGCTGCTGCTGCTGCTGCTACTGCTACCACCACTACTGCTACTACTGCCAATACTGTTGCTGCTCCTGCGCTACTGCTACTACTACTGCTACTACTACTACTACTACTACTACTACTACTACTACTACTACTACTACTACTACTAGCGCTACTACAACAACAGCAACAACAACAACAACAACAACAACAACAACAACAACTACTACTACTACTACTACTACTACTACTACTACTACTACTACTACTACTACTACTACTACTACTACTACTACTACTACTACTACTGCTGCTGCTACTACTACTACTGTTACGTAACACAGGTGCGTAAAATACTATAACCTACACTCACCTCCTAAGCTGCTCCATTACGTATACAGAGTACATTTTCAGGTCCCCATGTCATCCCCCTCCTTGTCGTGTTGCTTACAATACCTGTACCCTACTTCCCCAGCCCCTCCCAGCCCCTCCAGACCCGGGGCATGCGAAGGGAAGGGGTCTATTTATAGCAAAAAAAGAAATGTTTGCCCGAGAAGTCCCCCTCCATGTGGTCCTGTGGGAATCTAGGCCAAATATGGGCTATTGAAAGACTGGGACCTTCGTGAAGTGAAAACAGGACCTTCGCTCGCGTTCCAAGATGTTGTCGTGCTTGCATTCTTCTTTTTCTGTCTTCTTTCTTCATTTTTTCCTGTTCCTCCTTATCCATCTATCTTTCTTGCTTCTTCTATCTTTAGTTTTATCAGGTTATTAATGTTTGGTTCTATGTGACAAAGTTATGTTTGTAGAAGCCTTGGATGGAAAAGATAGGAATGTTTAGGAGGGGAAAGTTAGGAAGGAAAACCTTACGGTGAGACAGAAAGACTACATTAAAGAACACATGAGAGACAGAAATGGGCGTAAGACATGGCGCAAGACAGAAACACCAAGTAGAGAACGTTAATTAAAGAGAGCGACGCCGAATAGGGATATAAATAGAAAAACAAGACAGTACTGTAAACACGAAAGGAAAACAGTGTCCACATGTGTTCATCTTCAGTTTACTCTTCTTAAATTCCCGCAATGATTGAGAATTCCCGTTAGGCCGCGTCCACCATGCGACAAACGTACGTACATGGTGATCTCTTGCTGTTTGTCTACCGTTTACATTCATTCAGTGGAGTTTCCTGTTTATATGCTTTTCTCCTAAAATAAAGGTTAGCGTTCGTATTTTCTTCTTGGATGAGGAATTATTGTTTACATTTTCACCCTTTAGAGATGAATAGGTAGTCTTGTAGGTATCCGTGTCTATTAATACGTTCCTATATTATATTTTTCTCACTAAATGATAGTTTCTGTTTATATTCTCCTCCATAAAGACTAAAAGTTATATCAGAAACGAAAGGCAAGAAGGCAAATGCAAGAATGAGAGAGAGAGAGAGAGAGAGAGAGAGAGAGAGAGAGAGAGAGTGAAGAGAGAGAGAGGGAATACAGAGGGTGAGAGGCAGGGAGAAAGGGGAGAGCAAGAGGGAGGGAATGAAGTTGCCAAGTTTACCTCTAGGAGCCAAATTCTCAACATGTCTTCTGCATCTGAGCGTCACCACCACCACCACCACCACCACCACCAATTACCCTTCCCCTCATCACCTATCATCACACTCCCTCGTCCCCCTCTCACCTTCCTCGTCTTCTTGCTTAACATCCTTCATTCATCATCTTTCCGAGGCTATTACCACCACCATGCGTCACCATCGTCACTATCATTATCATCATTAGCACCACGCATCATCACCATCATTATCACAACTACTATTACCATAAGCACCTCACATTATCATCCTCGTTATCACTATAATCACCACTGCTATCATTATCATCGTCACCATCACTAGTACTTCGTTACCACAATAAAAGAGAAGACTTCGATGAAATAAAAAGAAATTAATAATAATAATAACAATAATAACAATAATAATAAGAATAAATAATTGTTTCCACTGATACCAGTCGACACATGAAAAAATGAAGGAAACAAAATGAAATCTAGGAATCTGAAATCAAAGACGGTAACAGACAGGAAGTTAATTACATGCAGCAAAAAAAAAAAACGAGAGAGAGAGAGAGAGAGAGAGAGAGAGAGAGAGAGAGAGAGAGAGAGAGAGAGAGAGAGAGAGAGAGAGAGAGAGAGAGAGAGAGAGAAGAGGAAGGTGATGAGAGATATTATGGAGGAAGGGAGAGAGAAAGGAAGCAGGTGGTGAGTGAGTGACGGATAAATGAAAGATGAAAGAGGAATGAGAGAGTGAATGATGAGTGTCTAGCGGGGGTGGATAGAAGTGTAGAAATGACTTGATGGGGTGAATGAATGAAGGGGGAAGTGAGGGAAAGTGAATAAAAGTCAGATAGAGTGAATAGGGATGAGTGACAAGGAGAATAAGGATGAGAGGAGCAACAAGAGAAGAAATTAAGTGAATGACAGGACTGGGAAAATGAGCTAGGTGAATAAAAATGAGTGAATGAAAAGATTAAGGAAGAAGGGAATGAATAAGAAGGTATGATTGATAAAGAGAGGATAAATGGATGACTGAGAGGGAAAGGATGGAGATGAGAATATGTGAAAAGGAAGATGATAAAGAAAAGCAAAGAGAACACAACAAAGATTAATCTAAAAAAATAAAGAAATACAAAAAGGAGTAAGAGGAAGTAATGAACAAGGTAAGTAAAAGATCAAGAAGAGGAAGAGGAGGAAGAAAATAATGAGAAAAACAGAGAGCATGCATGACAAAAAAAAAAAAAAGTGATAGATTGTATAGAGAGAGAAAAAAAGTGATAGATTGTATAGAGAGAAAAAAAAAGACATAAGAGCAAATTAACTAAAAAGAACAGCTCTAAAATAAAACAGGAGGAAAGGGAGGAAGTAACAAGAATGAATGAATAAATAGCTAAAAGAAAAGAAAAAAAAAAACAGGAAGAGGAGATAGACGACAAGAATGAATGAGTCAGTGAATAGAATAATGACGTGTACTCACCATGTTATCTTGGTTGGGTGAACATTATCGAGGGTCACCGCCAGCACCGCCTCTTCGCCCGTCGCCACCGTCACCGCCTCCATCCGGGGCTTCACCAAGGCTAAGGGAGAAGAGACGTAACCGTGAGTCACCAAGTCTTTCTAGTTACCATTCAGAGAGAGAGAGAGAGAGAGAGTGTATGTGTGTGTATTTAAACTTCATGATAAACACACAGAGAAAGGAATGAAATATGCGATACACGTTCATACATTAGCTCAGTGACACACACACACACACACACACACACACACACACACACACACACACACACACACACACACACACACACAGAAGCACGTGCACACATTAAAACACGTAAAACAACAAACACTTTACTTGCCAGCGAAGCGTTTATAAACAAAAACTAAAATAGCCCCCCATATCCAAGATGCACACACAGATATACGTACACACCCATACACATGTACATGAAACTACACGCACAGACTGATACACCTACGGAAAATGGAATAACCTACACACACACACACACACACACACACAGAGAGAGAGAGAGAGAGAGAGAGAGAGAGAGAGAGAGAGAGAGAGAGAGAGAGAGAGAGAGAGAGAGAGAGAGAGAGAGAGAGAATCATATCCACACACAGAAGAAATTAGTTTTAGACCTAAAAAAAAAATGCTTAAAATGGTTAAACTATATATAAATCGAAAGAATCACACTCCATAAAACTGTCTAATTAAAAAATAATAAATTCTGCACAATCATCACATTAGCATTCCAAGTCGCCTGTGTTTTGTTTCTATGCTAGCAGATTAGACAACTCTTTTCTTTCCTCACTGCTCTTATTGTGCTTCTATTTCTGTACATGAAAAATCAATGAAAAGGCTATTTTGGAGCGAGGCAAAGGAAGAATGAGTTGGCGTCTCCGTAGACTCTCACACTCAAGTCAGCTCGCCAATTCTTCTAATGGTTTGACCTTGAAACCTCGGCGGCCAAGGTTTGTGGAAGTGACTGGCTTAGCAGATGGTAGCAAGATTCTCGGGAAGTGCAGCGGGGTAATAGATATTACATTTGGGTATTGAGAGACAGGATGAATGCACACAATAACTCTAGAAAAAAAAAATAATAAAAAAAAACACAAAAATATATGTACCATGTGTGTGTGAATAGTAAACAACGAAAACAACATGAAAAGACTTCAGATTTCAAGAAGAGAAGCAGTGGGGCACATATTTAGGTATTGGGGAACAGGTTGAACGCACCAAAAAGTTAAAAAGATGCATATAAAAATAAAGTAATGAATTTTGCGTGTGTGTAAGGTAGAACCACAAAAACAGTAGGCAAGGACTTCAGTTGTCATGTAAAGAATATTTGTAAAGAATTATGAGTTCGAATAGATTTACAGAGACGAAAGATAAACAGACGCGGAAAGGATAAGTTATGGGTGTGTGTACAAGATTGAATGATGACAAATCAACAAAAGCACCAGTAAAAGACTTAAATTTTCTGATAGAAAAGCAGAAGGACTTGATTTAGGTGTTAGAGGACAGAATGGATCAGCATTTGGTTGAAGAAGTACAACGGGGATAAAGACTACAAATAGATTTGCGAAAACAGCGAGGAGAAAACTCCATTTAGCTATCATGCACTGTGGCGTTTTTTATTTTTTTTTATTTATACCATTTGGGCTTTTTAACGGGAATTTATGGGCTAAAGGGAATTCTTTTTGGGATACCTCCTATCTCAGATCCCACCCGCTAGGAAACCGTTGCCCCGAGTGAGGGAGCCCAACCTACACTCGGACTGTGGACAGGATTCGAACCCGTGCGCTTGTGGTAGTTGTCGTAAAACAGGGGTAGCATGGAGACACCTGAGTCCATTATGAAAGTGTATTTACGGTAGCACAATACACAACAAGTGTAAACCGAGCGAAACGAGAGGCAGGAGGCGTAACGTGTCGCCTCAGGCGGCGGCGAGCGAGGACTGAGGGGAAGGACGTGACGTCAGACAGAAAGGGAGTATGGGAAAAACAGAGGACATGCTAACATACACTTGGAGACCCCTCGGACCCCAAAGCACGCAAGGTTCCACGGCGGCCCTATTGTTTTCTGGTGTTGCAGACAGTATGGATAAAGGATGAAAAAATATAAGAAATTATGAAAATGCAACTAATATAGACAATAATGAACAGTAAGAAAGAACCTCACTAGTCATTAAAATGCTGCCTATGAGAGTTTGGATTAGGATTGTTACACAAACGAGTAGGTCATTAATAAATAAATAAATAAATAAATAAATAAATAAATGAGACATAGATTATATGGAAATGTATACAAGAATGAATGAAAACGAATGACAGATGACAGTGTCCAGTGTCCAACCATGGCGCGTGACTGAACATGTTTAGTTGCTCCTGACTGCCGGGCACTTCGCTGCGGCGGTGGCGGCGAAGACGGCAGTGGGGCGCTGGTGTATAGGCACAGTACCCGAAATAGACGCAAAACTGGAGCAGAGAGTCGCAGGTGCCAAAGTGAGAGTACGATTAGGCAATACACTATGGGGACTGTTGACGTGGCATAGGTTGTAGGAGTAGTCTAGGAATGCTTCTCCAGCGGGCATTTCCAACGAGAGGACAGAATAAAAAATTGTAGGTTATAAGGAAACTAAAAAATGAGTACTTACTGCTTTGTACTATGTGGCTAAGACAATGTAAAGGAAACGAAAAGAAATGCATTACGATTCTGAGAGAACTGAGAACAAAGGTTAAGGAAATCAGGCACTAAAGTGAAGACAGAGATAAACTACAGGTTACGACGATCTTCACTACAATCATCAATTAACCATACTAACGAATAACGACAATACTAACTTTTTTTATTATTCTTTACTTTTATTCTACTCCAGTTTATTATAAATTACCTCTAGAGGATAAGGAGCGGCATGTAAGCGGTCTTTATTCTTGATCACCTGAGCCTACCTCTATCACTCGTAAAACAAGAAAATAAAAACTAATACGATTTTCAGTAATTAATAAGCATCATAATTAGGTATTGCATCACTAAGCTCTCCTCCAGCGGGTACCCTTTCCTTCCTTCCTACATCACATAAGCATTACTTCATCTCTACTTTCTCTTTCAGCACTCTTTCCTTTCTCCCTCCCAGCATGACCTCCCAAGCTCCCACGCGCCCCATGTCACCCAAGCCCCGAGGGACCTACAGTGTTTACAAGCAGACAGACGGACAAATAAATAAAACCTGAAGACGTCTCCCAGTTTATCCGTTCGTAGAGTATTTCGGCATCAATAGGGAGCTTTCACGGGGAATTTATTTTACGGGACGCGGAGGGAAGCTATATTGGGAGAATCTTTGACAAGGCTAGCGAGGATGCATAACTTTTGAAATAGCTGATGATTTTGTACAAACTTATATCTACGCCGGCAATATGGCATTTATTTTCTAGGTTATAAATAATGCACTAATTCTATACTAGACTAGCGAAAGTGCACATTTTAGGACTAGGTAGGCTAGCTATGATGGAATGAATTTAGGCTAGGCTGGCGCTAATACGAAATTTTATTTTTTTTGCATGACTAGCACATTCAACAAGTCTGCGATAGTACTGCACACAATTTCACTTTTCTTTTTTCAGACCACCTATATACATTTTATTTTGTAGTGAAAGCAGCATACTGTCTATCATATATTGACAAGGCTGGCGATAGTACAATTTCACTTCTCAAATCAAAACGATTTTAACCCCAAATTTATTTTCACAGAATATCTTTCTCCTTTTATAGTCAAAGAAACATGTTCAAGATCACAAATGTGTTCGTGAAATGTTGACTTTCCATTCACAAGCTTCTGAGGACGAGCGCGCGGTTAATTAAGTCATAGGACATAGAGCAAGGTACGGAAGTCAGGATAACTGACATCTGACTTCTTATAATAGCGAGAAAAGGTCTAGAATCGTCTCAATAACCTCAGCATAATCAGTTGGCACTCGTTTCAAACGCCCACGAACGAGTATCACGCCCTCCCGCCCACACCTTGTCCACATGACCAGCCAGGGTTCGAAGCGGCAGGGGGCGGCTGAGGAATTCTTGACTCGCCCACTGTTCCAACGCGTCCAGTCATCCACTTCCTGCAGCTCCCGACATTTATCATCCTACTCTTTTAATGCCCAAAACTCATCCGCTTACTATTTTAGTCAAGTATAAAATATTAAGGTGAGATGTTGTTGTTTTCAATTGTTATGAAGAGATGCAAGAGAGGCTAACAGTGGATGTCTGTCTGAGGTGTTCCAGTAGCCTACCTCTAAAATATGGTTGATTTTCATTCGTTTCCCTTGTAAGCTGCCTGAGATTTATACCTCCTAGCTTGGAACGCATGTTTGGAGTAAATGATCAGCTGGAAGTGAATAATCTTAAACTGGCCAGCAATGAACTTGTGATTTTACCGTTTAGTCCCACCTAACTGACTTTCTTCTGTTCCCCATATAGCCAGCCTGTCAAGATTCATAACGAAACTAATGCTAATGATGATGATGATGATGATGATGATGATGATGATGCTGATGATGCTGATGATGATGATGATAACAATAATAATAATAATAATAATAATAATAATAATAATAATAATAATAATATTAACAATGATAATAATGATAAAAATGTATTTAAAACGCTAAATGAAATATAAACTTATCTTCCATTGCAATTCTCTCTCTCTCTCTCTCTCTCTCTCTCTCTCTGAGAAAGTATTTTTCCCCTTACGTCACACTGAATGATGGAGTGCATTCACTAATTCTTATGTGGCCATAGCAAAACATTTCCACAAGCACACACACACACACACACACACACACACACACACACACACACACACACACACACACACACACACACACATTTACAGCATACATGAAAATACACCAAACATTCACACAGGAAACGCTTCACTAATCTCTAAAATTCTAGCTTCACTTCTTTCCCATTTGTTGTTGGTGAAGTCAAAAGTTCCTCTTTTGTCTTGTTTACTGCGCACTTGGAATTTCAATAAAAAAAACAGAAAACTTTATTTGTAGACCGAACGAACAGATAAATAATCTCTCTCTCTCTCTCTCTCTCTCTCTCTCTCTCTCTCTCTCATCCCTCATCCGCGAATCTCAACGAAACTGAACCTTCCGGGTTTCGAACGCGGAAGGCACGACCCCTGCACGTCACTTGTGAAGGAGGAGGAATCTTAATGATGCAGAGAGCACGGAATTATTATTTTAAGAACTTTATTACAGCGAAACAGCAATAACCAACAAAATATTACTTCTTGCTACTAGCACACCGGCTGTCTCAATAAGTTTTAACGATATTAACTGTTATTGATGGTTAGTATGACTATTCATAAGAGATGCTGCATATTTCACTTAAAACTAGCCTAATGTAATGGTAGCGAAAATTATTGCCATGCACGATAACACTGACACTCGAAATACGAAGTTTATAGAAGAACAAAAGTTTCGAAGTCACCATCACCCTCAGTGCTCATCATCATCGCCCACACCCCACGTCACCACCCGCAACCCACGCCTTCACCCGCAGCCCGCGTCTTCACCCACAACCCACCGTCACCCACAGGCCGCGGCAGGGTCGGGGGCGGTCCGCCATGGCAGTGTTGGCCGCGCCGTCAAGACCTCCGCTATATATAGGTGTTGCACTCCCCGCGCCAGCCAGCAGGTTCCTAATGTCATGCTCACCAGCTGTAGTAGGTGTGTGTGTGTGTGTGTGTGTGTGTGTGTGTGTGTGTGTGTGTGTGTGTGTGTGTGTGAAGGCTAAGAGGCAGCCAGGTCAGCCCAGACAGGTGAGGAGGGCCACCCGCCACTCCCTTGTGGGTGATTCACTAAAGCTGGTCGCTGACGCCGCAGGTGTGGGGAGGTATCGCCGCCACTGCCACCGCCACCACCACCAGCTGACGTCATGAAGTGTGACGTAAACCTCTTGCCTTTTCCCCGAAACAATATGAGCTCGCAGACGCAAGACCTCATGTTGCAGGTGACAACAGACCATTTTTCCCCTCCCTTCGTCCCCGACATCAAGGCAATTCAGTGCCCCGCAAGACAGGCACGCGCAACCTCAGCGTGGGATTGATAATAACGTGAGCTACTGATGCAGACGTGCTACATGACAGGTGACGTAGCGGTCAACACCTACCTCAGTGGCCGGCGGCGTCTGTGGCTCCTGTCAGTCCACGAGTACTGCAGGGCGAGGCGTGGCGAGACTGGCCACGACCACTAGCCGCGGTGTACACAGCACTGCCTCGCGTGCTCGTTAATTCCTTGTAAACATAAACACAACACACCACTTTTCCGCTATTCCACACAACCAGCCCGGCCACTTGCTACTTTCCCGTTTGCACACCACACTTTGCCGCCGCACACACGCTAATCCAGCGCAACCCTTCCCTTCAGGTGAGGGCACTACAGGAGCAGATGCGCCTCCATCAACCTGCACAGACACACACACCACGGCACACCACAGCGCCACGAGACACCACCACCACCGCCGCGACGCTTAGCCACTACAGCCCCGCAGAGGCACACGTGGGGCGCCGGGGTGGCACTCAGAGGCCGCGCGCACTGGTCCCCGCAGCAAACATTGTGGGGCACTGGCAGGGATGGTACAGGGAGGAGGGGCCAAAGGGAGGGTTTCGCCAGGAAGGGGGAGGTGGGGAGGCGAAGGGCGGAGGTGGTGTGGAGGGTGATGTGGGGATAGGGAAGAAGGGGAGAGACGAAGGGAGGGGGAGCAGCGCAACCCTGCCGCCAGCCAACGGGTCACACCCTCCTAAGTTAAGTGAAGAGCGACAAAATGTGGAAACAGACAGCCAGAGAAAGAGGAAGAGGATGGATGCTCACCTTCCTCCACCCTCCTCCTCTTTCTGCATCTCCTTAACCACCTACTACAAGAGGGAACGAGTGTAGGTAAGCTAAGACAGAACAAGACTTCAAGAGGAATTTTATGGGAAAGAACCAGCAAGTGAGAGACAAGACTGTGGATTGAGGACGAACAAGTGGAAGATGAAGTGGAGGCTTGAGTGAACAAAATCATATGTGGAACAAGAAGTGTATCTTATCCCTTTCAATAATACGTGTCGTTAAGAAAAGCTACTGCTTTTCTCTTCCACGCCCTTGAGAACAATACTCACATCAGGAAAGAACAAATAAGAAAAAAAAAAAACCTAAATCCTTCGCATCATCTCGTATCTACCAATCTATTTCTTTCCAAAAGTTTCATGTTACCTCAGTTGTTATCCTTAAGCTTGGTTCTTCTCTTCTCATATTTCACTTCCTTGTTCAACTCATGCACACAGAACAACACATCTCTCAGCAGAACACACTCCACACACACTAACATCCCTCCAAGGCTAATAATACCACGAGGAGGGAGAACAAGAGCAAGAACGGTGAGGTGTGCTGAGAAGAGACAGATTAACGCACTCTACACACTCTCAACATCCTTCAGTTTCTAATAATACCACACCAAGAGGAAGAACAAGAACAAGAACGGCTCGGGTGTGGTGGGAAGAGAGACAGATTACTAACAGACAAGCACAGAGGGAAAAATCTTAATGAACAAGTCACCTCTTCTTTATAATCATCTTCCTCCTCCTCTTCCTGCCACCACTCCCTCAACGTCATGCCCTTGTCAGTCCCTTCCCCTCTTCCTGCCCTCCCTCTGGTCTGACTCACCGCCCACCTGTACCTTACCTGGCCACGCTAATGAGTCTACCTGACCGAGTAGCCCCCTTACTCTCTCTCCCTTCCCGGTACCCATGTGTGATTGTATGAATGAAAATTAAATGAGAGATTGAGCAGCAGCAGGAAGAGGAGGTGGAAGAGAAGAAGGAAAGAAGGAGGAGGAGGAGGAGGAGGAGGAGGAGGAGGAGGAGGAGGAGGAGGAAAGATTAATGAAGAGACAGTTTCGTGAGTTGATAACATAATAGTAGCAGTAATTGAAATTTAGTAGTAGTAGTAGTAGTAGTAGTAGTAGTAGTAGTAGTAGTAGAATTACAACTTTACACAAGATCCCTACTTTATAATTATTTCCTCCCAACTCTCTCTCTCTCTCTCTCTCTCTCTCTCTCTCTCTCTCTCTCTCTCTCTCTCTCTCTCTCTTCCCTAAACTCTATAATCCCCCGTTCTCTCTCTTCTCCCTCTCCCTACGCTCATCTCCCCATTTTCCTCCCGTTTCCCCACAACCCCGCCCTCCCACTCCCCTTCCCACGCCCTTCCTCACCTTCCCCTCACCTTCACTTCCCCTTCCTGCTCCCTCCTCAAATATCATCCCACTCCACACCTTCTCCATCTCTTAATCCTCTTCCCCTCCTCATTTACTCCTCTTTTTACCTCTCCTAATCTTCTCTAAATGTGCCTTCATTTTTTTTTTTTTAGGTTGTTTTTGTTCACTTTTTTCTTCTTCTTTCGTTCTTTTGTCGTTATTTTCTCACTGTTTTTCACTCCACATACTTACATTCAGATCTGGAGTGGAGCGGAGAGGAGTAGCTTTTTTTTTTTTTTGTCTGTACTAATTATATTCCACCACCCATCATGTTATGTTACTCTCTCTCTCTCTCTCTCTCTCTCTCTCTCTCTCTCTCTCTCTCTCTCTCTCTCTCTCTCTCTCTCGACATTAATAGAATCGTGTTTCTTTTCCTATTCTTTTCGCCGACTTAAATTTAGCCTGACATGTCTTTTTTCACCTTTCTTTTCTTTCCTTCTTTTTTTTTTTTCCTCCTCCGTCATGTTTAACAGCTGGCATCCTTGACGACCCCACACCCTCCCAGCCCCTTATGCCTCCGCCAGTACCCTCCTCGACCTTCTCTTCCCATTTAACTTCCCTTTTTCCCTTCGCTCCCGCACGCAAAGACCATGTTCTCACGTCACGCTCCTCTAAGTGTACCCATCTTCCCCTCGAGTACACTTAATTATCCTTTTTCCCCACTTATACCTTTTTCTTCACCTTGTTTTTTATCCCCTTCCTTTACTCTCACTAATATCTATCTTGTTCTCAGCTTTTCTTTTCTATCCAATCTTTCTCTTTTTTCTTTTCTTTACTTGTTGTTTTTATCGTCTTTTCTCCTCATGAGTATTAGTGCTGTTCTTATCTTTCTTCTATGTGCATTTCTTTGTATCTTATTTTTCTTAATCTTTTACTCAATCTCTTTCTCGCAAATACCTTTAATGTTCTCACTTCCTTCTCTCTCAGTACATTCACCTAGCTAATCTCTCTTTCCATAAATACATGTTTTTTGTCACCTTTTCTCTACCCATTAGTTCTAAACTTCTATTCATTCTTACCCTTCTCCTTTCTATTTCTCTTTCTCTTTCTTTACCTCTACACATACCTGCACCCCGTCCATATTACCTTCAGTTATTCCTACCTAGCCACAATAACTCATCCTTTTTATCTACCTTTCTTTCCTTTTTTCTTTATTTTTTTCTAACTCTTGTTTTTTTATCTTTTCTTAGCACTACACATACCTGCACACTATCTATTTTTTCCTTGGGTTATTCCTACCTAGCCACAACATCTCTCCTTTCTTCTATCCACCTCTCGCTCCTTCCTTTCCCTCTCTTTTCTCTACCCACATAACACAACTAAAGCAATGAGACTCTGTAAGACATCCAAGGGCCTGACTCAGTATTAGCTGCCAAGGCACGTCCCTTATACTGGCTTTCTAAGGAGGCG